>NC_081525.1:1365412-1495464 GCF_030273125.1 Centropristis striata | reverse complement strand
CACACACACACACACACACACACACACACACCTACCTACCTAGAGAAGCGTCTGTTTTGCAGCGTGCTGGAACAGATCAGTCTTTCATGCTGCACCAGGCAGAGTGTGTGTGTCTCTCTGCGTGTGTGTGTGTGTGTGTTTCAGTGTGTGTGTGTGTGTGTGTACCTTTGCTCCCCTCTGGTGTGTGTGTGTGTGTGTGTGTTTACCTCCCTCTCTGCTGCTCTCTGCCACGTCAAATGACTGTCTGGGTGCCTGGCTGGCTCCTCCGGGAGCCTCGCCGCCAAACAGCCTGAGCTGTGGTCACTGAGCTCCGGCTGAGGAGTCACACAGAGCACCAGGAGCAGCACCAGGAGCAGCTCCTTCTACTCCTCCTGCTCCTCCTGGGAGTCTGCTGGGAGATAAACGGGTTCAGGTGTGGAGGTGTGAGGAGGCAGACTCACCTGAGGAGACCAGCAGCTTTTATTAGAGCTGCAGCTGGAACATGAGTGGATATCTCTACAGAGGACGGTAAGACTCCCAGCTCCTCATGGCACTGTGTGTTTATGGATTCTAGTGTGTGTGTGTGTGTGTGTTCTTGTACGTCCTACATAGTGAGGACCGCAACACGTTTTTAACCAACAGAGTGAGGACATTTTTGCAAAGTGAGGACATTTCTGCCAGTCCTCACTTCTTTAAAGGCTTTTTTTTTTTTTTTTTGAGATTTCAGACTTTGTTTTAAGGGTTAAAGGTTACATGATAATGATAATTAACTGAAACTGTATTGTGTGGTTACAAAACTAACTAAAATTATAGTGAAAATATCCTTCGTTTTCCTCTTTGCTAACTTTTTTCATACATAATGAAGATGGATCAGACAAAGGAAATAAAGGCAAAATTTACTGTGACCTCTTTTAAACAAATACCCCATTACAAAAAAACTAAAACTAACACTAAAATGAATAAACACTAAACTAAAACGAGCAAACTCACTCTAAAAACTAATAAAAACTAACTGAATCTGAAAACAAAAATTCACAAAACATACTCACACATATACAGTTCATTAAGAAAACAAAAAAACACAAAATAAGGCATTCTGCAGCTTTACCCTCATTTCTTTGCTCAAAACATCTTTTAAATTCCCTTCTGAATCCTGATTTCTTACATTTAATAAAGAAGCGATATGGAAGTCCATTCCAGTAAACAATAGCTCTGTACAATATAATAATAGTTATTTTCAGTGTATTGTCCAGGTCTAGGTAGTCTGAAACGTGTACGTGTGTTCATGAAGGTAAAGTGACTAGAAAAGCAGTAAAAAGCAGATAAATGAGGTAAAAAGTGTGTTTGTGATGCAGAGAGGACCTTTGTTCCAGTGTTACATAACGACCTGCTGCTGCTGAACGCTGGCCACCGATTGGCTGAGCTGCTTTCTGTCCTTTCAAAGTAAACTTCTGAATTATCTTTGTGAGCTATACGGTCAGTTTAACCTCCTAAAGCCTGAAAGAGACACACAGTTAAACATGTTGTTAACCCTTTGATGCACAACATCAGTCAAAAATGACCCACATTCTTTCTATCTTTGCTCTTATCTTTTGAAATCCATTTATTTTATAATTGAATATTCAAAATATTCTTTGAATATCTTGGTTTTTTTTTATTACAACAGATCATTATTTCCATTTTTCCCTTCATACTTTTTTCTCAAGTTAATTGGGGAAAACCTGGAATACTCATTGATTAAATTAATTTATTGCAAAAATATAGAACATAAAAACTCAGTCGGGTCACTTTGGACCCATTTTGTGCATCAAAGGGTTAAAGCTGCAACATTAAGTCAAGTTTAATATGTTAGAAACAAGTTTAACTTTTGATTAAATTGATTGATTAATCACCATCTAGTTAATATATCAGCAATTTTCTTTCAAGTGTAAATTTTTTTAACTGATTATTGAGGTGCCCCATTTATTTCAATATCAAAAACTCAATAAACAATGCCTATTTTATTTATTTATTTAACTGTATTGAATACATATATTTAAATTGACATATATTCATATAGTTTTACCTCATATATTTATTTTTTATGATTTATTTTATAGACATTTTAGTGTATTTTATTTATTTATTTATTTATTTATTTAACTACATTTAATACATATATTTAAATTGACATATATTTATATAGTTTTGCCTTATTTATTTATTTTTTATGATTTATTTTATAGGCATATTTATTTTATTGTATTTTATCTATTTATTTATTAACTATATTGAATACACATATTTAAATTGACATATATTTATATCGTTTTGCCTCATTTATTTATTTCATGATTTATTTATAGACATATCTTATTGTATTTTATCTATTTATTTATTTATTTATTATTCACTAAAATGACTTGTTTTACACTGTTAATTTTTCAAACTCTAGACTCCATGTTTTAATGGTTGAACTGTTTCTTCAGATTAATATATTCTAGATGTTTTATAGTTTGCAAAAACATTATTTTTTACACATTTTCCAGTGACATATGTGGAAACTTAACTTCAGTATGAAATAAACTCATACGACTTTAAACAGTTTGTCTAAAAAGCTTGTTAAAGTCTGTATAATGTCTGAACCAGCAGCTGCTCAGAGAGTTAAACTACAATATATTTCCTTTTATTGTGAAGTTGCAGCAGTTTAAAAGTGTCTCAGCGTCTCGAATGATTTCATTTTGATTATAGTCTACGACTTTTCTCCTTCCACAATGAAAAGAACTTCAGTGGAAAGTGGAGAAAAGAACTTTACAATGCTTTTTATTCTCTATTCTCAGTGTTTATTCTGAGCAAACTGTGTGCTGGAGCTGTTTGACTTGATTCATTGTCTCAAACAGCAGCTGAGCTCTGACTTCTTGTTCTGGGTTCAGTCTTTGTTGTTGTTGTTGTTGCTTCTGTTTATTAATCCTGCAAACAGCTGAAACGCTGCAGACGCTTCACAGGAACGAGATAATTATTATGTCGTAGACGTTATAACCAACAATTTCCCTGTAATCAAGTCATCATCTAATCCAGAAATAATGACTCAATAATCAGGAGCTGCAGTGAGTCAGAGGATCAGAGTGTTTGTTCCCACCGCTGATATTAAAATTAAACTGCACTGTAAAAATTAAATGTTAAAAAAAGGTAAAAAAAGTTACTATGGCAGCAAAAGTTACCATCAAAAAACTGAAGACAACCATCAGTTATTTAAGAGATAATTTATTTTAAAAAATACAGATAATACACAATAAATATCTGTTGTAAACAAAGAAAATACCTGACGAGTTACTAAAGTTATTTATATATTTTATTTTTATTTCAATATGACAGTCAGTGTTTGTCAACTTTTGCTGCCAGACTTTTTTCTTTATTTTTTTCTTATTTTTCTTTTTTTTTTTTTTTTTTACCAATTTTTACGATTTTTTCCACTTTTTTAAAAAGCATTAAATTTGAAGTTTTACTGTCAGAAAAAAAGAAAGTTGCCTAAATTTTACATTCAGCAATATGATTTTAATTTTTTGTATTTTTTTAACATATAATTCACTGTAATTAAACATAAAATACCATTAAACAATTTAATAATATTGTGTATATATATATATATATATATATATATATATATATAAACATATATATATAAAATAGATGTAAAGATGACCAAAAAAGGCACAAAATGACCAAAAAATGACACAAAATTATCGAAATAGAAACAAATTGACCAAAAATAGTTTTAAAATGATCAAAAAAGACACAAAATGACCAAAATATGACACAAAATTATCGAAATAGACACAAACTGACCAAAAATTGGTGTAAAAATGACCAAAAAAGACAAATAAAAATACATTTGTTTGGACAAATATAACGATAACAACAAAGAGTTTAATTAAAGAGCTGATATCTAGACATTTATCACGGTTTACTTGATAATAAACAAAATCATTATCAATAAAACCATGTTAAATGTCAAAAAAGGAGGACTTTAAGCTAAATCCTGGTCCAGGAGCTCAGAGTCCTGATCCTGATCAGTTTGTAGGGTTTGATGACGAGTAAACACACATGAGAGCACAAATGTTGTTCTCACACAACAAAAGGAGTCTTCAGGTCAAAGTTCAGCTGCTCCAGTCTGCAGCTGTCCCACCACGTGTCCCGACAGCGTGGAGGTCCTCACAAACACACTAGAGGTGTTAAAGGAGTTAATGAGTGAATCTTTCTGCTGTGGACCTCTGGTTCCTGTGTTCTGAGACTCGTTCTCACCTCGACGTGACTCTCCTCCGTCTGTCTGATCTAGATAATAAAAGAATCTTTAACAGCCGTTAGATCTGCTCTGACTTCATCTGCTCATTGATTATTCATGGAGCTGTGAGGACTAATGGGCATCAGGACATGGAGCTGTGAGGACTAATGGGCATCAGGACATCCTGCCCAGTTCCTCTGATCCTTAAAATCCTCCTGATGACCAACACTGAGCCAGACAGAGACTCTGAAGCCTGCAGACAAACAGGCTTTCATTTATTTTAGGGAAAGAAACTTCTTCTGTTTGTTTTCTTTAAAGAAGTACACAAAATATACCAATGACAGAAGTAATAAACTTTAAAAACAGACATTATCATCAGAGTTTGAACTTTCTGACGGTCCTTGAACACATCATTAGTTATGAATGTTTCTGTTTTAAAAAGTGACCAAAACTTGTATTAAAATGTTGATATTTGTGTCAGAATCTCTTTATTCTACATGAGTATAGAGGACGGGAGAGGCTGTTTACACAGAGCAGAGAGGAGAGGACAGGAGAGGCTGGAGACATGGCAATACTTCAGTGTACAATATGTGGAGAAAACTGTTTATGTAATTTTATGTATTTTTGGTAATTTTGTGTCCTTTTTTGGTCATTTTAAGCATTTTTTGGTCATTTTCTGGGTATTTTAGTGCAATTTTTTACTCATTTTACATAGTTATTTTGTGTCTTTCTTTGGCAATTTTATGTATTTTTTTTGTCGTTATGATTTCTGTCATTCTAACTGTGTTGTTCTGCACAAAGACATGTTTGAGTTGTTACAACTTCTTGTCATGATTGAGCTGATTCCATAGAGCTGCAGGACTTATAGATTCATATAGATTTTATATATTACAGTGAAATAAAAGAACACAGAGAATAAACTGTAAAAGAGGTAAAACCCCTGAAGCTGCTGGTTGTTTGCAGCCTGAGGGTTTGGTTTGCTGCTGGATTCTTCCACTCTGTCTCTGTTTACTGTTCTCAGCTGAGTGATGGCTGTGTGACCTGAAGCATGCGCTGACTCACATCCACCAGGGTGTGAGTCTGTTAGTGTGTGTGTGTGTGTGTGTGTGTGTGTGAGTGTGTTAGTGTGTGTGTGACAGGCCGGTGGGAAGCTCTGGCTCATCTCTGGTCTATTTCTGTTCCCCCTGTGCTCTCTGAGGACTCACCAGTCTTCCCAGTGACGCTCAGACCTTCCTCACCTCGTTCCCATTACTGTGGATGAACTGGTTTTAATGGTGGAATAAGGATCCTGATGCTGGTTGTGTCTCCTTTCAGGCACTGTGCTGCAGAGAAACGGGCCCGGCCCAAGAGCCTCGGACCTGCCATGGGTGAGTCAACATCCTGAATATATTTAATATTTAATATTTAATCTCTCATCACTGTGTTCTTTGATGCTCCCAGTCAGCTTTACTGGTTTATTTTCCTCCTAAACACTCATTACTGACCACCTCTGCTGCCCTGGGCACTAATTATCTGTGTGTGTCGACACTCTTAAGTCTCATGAATGAATCAGTGTGTGTGAACAGCCTCCACCCCTTTAATAGGTGTGTGTGTGTGTGTGTGTGTGTGTGTGTTGTCTACTTCACAGTCTACTTACAAACAGCTCGGCAGGTAAAATTAGTCTTTTTTACAGGTACTTTAACTGCCTCAGTGAGGATTTTTCCTTGATTTGGGACCAAAAGTAGAAAAAATTGGGATTATTCTGAAATTATTTTGAGTTTTTGTTACTTTCCTGAAAGAAATGGCACGTTTTAACGACTGTAAAAGGAAGTTAAACTCAGGTAAGAGTCTGTATTTGACTGGAAAATGTAACTTTAATTGTTTTTGTTTGATTGAATCAGCTGTTCAACAACACTGGCAATTTATTGGGAGTAATTGAACTGGAAATTGAGCATTTTCTTCTATAATTAGAACATGTTTACATGTGAAACTTTACAGTTCTGGCTACTTACAAACAGCTCGGCAGGTAAAATGAGTCTTTTTTAAGATTGTTTAACTGCCTCAGTGAGGATTTTTCCTTGATTTGGTACTAAAAGTAGAAAAAAATAGAATATTCTGAGACCGAACGTTCTCATCTGTTTGTGGATTTAAGAAAAAAACAGGAATTATTTTGAGTATATGTTACTTTCCTTAAAGAAGCGGCACGTTTTAATGACTGTAAAAGGAGGTTAAACTCAGGTAAGAGTCTGTATTTGACTGGAAAATGTAACTTTAATTGGTTTTTGTTTAACTGAATCAGCTTTTCAATTTATTGGGATTAATTGAACTGGAAATTGAGCATTTTATTAGATAATTAGAACATGTTTACATTGGAAACTTTATAGTTATGTGAGTTCCTTTCTTGAGGAAACTGTATGAGCTGTTAAATTGAAGTGACATCAGTTTGTTGTTGTTATTGTTTGGGTTTTAATAGACGCTTTAGTTTGTTTCTTGTTCGTCTGTTTATTGACAGAAAGTCTCTGAGGGTCAATAATAAGAATTAATTGATTGAAAGTGATCAGTTTACCTGATAAATGATGTAAAAAATGTTTCAGTCTGTTTTAGTGTGAACAGGAAATAGATCACAGACAGTTAAACTGTATTTTTTGTGATTTCTGCTGCATTTGTCTTGAGTTTCAGTTGTTAAACTCTTTGGGGGAATATTTATTGTACCTGCTTTGTTTCCAAGATGAAGAGATATTTTTTGGGAATGTTTGTCGAGCAGTGAAGAGATGATTGAGGGTTTCTGTCATTAACTGTATCTGACTTACTCTGAGAACTAAGATGTAATAAAATCAATCCTCTGATCATTTAGAGACGTTCCTGCTGCCGGGAGGTTACTGAGTGAACTTTTATCTCGTTCTCATCCCGACTCGTCAGATTCTGACGCCGTTTCACAGTCTGATAGATGCTCAGGGAACATTGAACACCTCACAGTTGGAAAGAAAGCAAAATAATCACGTTTCAGCATGTTAAAGTAACGGTTTAAGGCTGGACGTACAGGAGGAAGAACAGTCAATACAGGTCCTCACAAGTCCAGTAACACAGCGTAGTAATGTGTGTGTGTTAGCATGGTTGTAGCGGTGCGTCATCCATCAGTGTTGTGTAACATTTGGTCTCCGTCCAACTCACCGTCCACCTTCATGTTGCTGAGCAGCTTTTTAATAATATTTAATGTGCCGCAATTTAAAGGAACCGTCAGAAAGCTGCAGGCTGCCAGATCTGTCTTGATTACACCGCTCGGGATCTGGCACCGCACCACCACCCCCCAAAACCCCCCAAAACCCCCCAAAACCCCCCACAACACCCCAAAACCCCCCAAAACCCCCCAAACCAACCGGCCAACCAGCTTCTAACAGAATAAAACACAAACTATTGAGTGGAGCTTTCTGGGAACGCTCCGAGCTCTTTACAGATGATAAGTTTGGCTTTGAGACGTCTTAAGACCTCTGGAAGAGTTTCAGCTGGACGCTAATATACTCTGTGAGTGTGTGTGTGTGTGTGTGTGTGTGTGTGTGTGTGGACACGGCCCATATATTGAGGTTTAATGGTGTTTTAATGAGGCGAGGGCTGATCAGGTCAGAGATTCTTCGAGGTGTTTTTACGTTTCTGCTCCGTTGTGTTTGACAGACGACTCTCAGAGACTCCCAAACTATTTTAAATATGTGAGTCGGGATTATTGATGATGCAGTTCATAAATTAATTTAATATATTTGCTTGGAACACAACCAAAGAGACAAACCTGCTCTGTTCTCTGTGTAATCACTTTACTTTTATGCATGTTTCTGTTATGCCAATTTAAAGAGGCAAATGTTAATTATTTGCATTTTTCTGTATCAATGTTAGTTATAGTTCACGAAAACTAACGAAATAACGAAAACTAGAATTGAAAAAACATTTTTGTTAACTGAAATAAAAATATAAACGAGAGTTTTAAAAAAAACGATAACTAACTGAAACTGTATTGTGTGGTTACAAAACTAACTAAAACTAACTAGAATTATAGTGAAAATGTGCTTCGTTTCCGTCTTTATCAACTTGTTTCATACATAATCGAGTGTTTCTCTTTCTCCACCGCTGAGTGTGTGTATTCCTGCTTTGTGGCTTCCAGGAGAAGCGTGAGTGAAATTACCGTAATGACACCATGTTGTCTGTAAAGAGAAACTTCTCAGCTTTCAGAAAACATTAGAAAATTTCCGATAGCGTAATCCGTTTAGTTATTATGGTAATCCGAAGTGAGCTTGAGCAAACATGTCGTCGGCAACACTCGTGGATAAGCCGAAGGAAAAAAAAGACAAAATCTTGCACCCAGCACATAGCCCATTCCAAATGAACTAAAACTAACACTAAAACTAATAAAAACTTAACTAAAACTAGCAAACTCACTCTAAAAACTAACTGAATTTGAAAGCAAAAATTCACAACAAAATTGAAACTAAAACTAATGAAATCTCCAAAACTATTATAACCTTGTTCTGTATGATTGACTGTAATTTTACTTGTTGGAAAATGTATAAAGAAAAGCAGTGTCTTTAGAGGATAAAGAAATCGGATATGAAATGTTTCTGGATCAATCTGAATATTATAACAGTCCTCCTGGTCCTCGTCCCCCCGAGACACATTGCATCCTTTGCACTAAACTTACAGAACATTGATCGTATAAAGAATCGTAAAGTCCACCGAGTAATGTCTGCTGCAAACCAAGAAAAGGAATGTGTAGCTTTCCCAAACATAAGTCTGGTTAAGTTGACTAAATAAGAAGTCCAAGCAGGTAAACAACTGTCCATAAACGTCTCCAACCACTAAAACACTCAATGGAACTCAAACAATATGCCGACGACACAATCTTCTATAATCTTATTAACTTTCACACAAATCACATGTTCTACATCAGCAAACGAAGGTAAAAGTGACTCGTAAAGTCCTAAAAGTTCTCAGAATAAACAGTTCAACAGTTCAAAGACAAGTAAGCAGCTTCCACCTGCAGATGAAGAACATGTGAGTCGGTCAAAAGCTCCTCCGCCTTCATTCAATAGTCGTATTTTCTTGTTTGATATAAATCACCTGATCAGACTGTTGAATGGGCTTTTATGGGTTTTCATTGAAACAGGTACAAAAGGTTTCCTGTCCATTCAGTGGCTGATGACTGTTTCTTTACTTTTCACTTTCACTTTTGGAGGTTTAGACACTGAGAAAAGCTGCCTTTCATCTGAGTGTGGCTGCAAAAACACTTCTCTAAGGTTAGGGTGGAAAGTTCCAGGTTAGGTGTTATAAAAGAGTTTAAAATGTAAAATAACTGCACAAAAATGCAAAAAATTAGTAGTTATGAGGACAACGTTTATACTGGAAGAGACATAGTTGCATAAAATCTGATGCACTGAAGTTAAGTCATGTTACTTCACTGAAGACGACCTGGATCTTCTGTTGGTGTTTAAACTTCACTCTCCTGCTCCTGGAAACTTAAAATAAAACTAAATATCATTGAGTCTCACGTAAAAACCCCTCATACGAACAGATCCATTCTTATGTGTCTTCATGTGCAGTTTTCCATAAATAAATTCTGTATTTGATTGCTGTCAAATTTGATATTGATATAGGGGTTTTCAAACTCAAATTAATTGAGAGGAAGTAAAGATAAGAATATGAAAATGTTCTTGCAGGAGGCCCAATGTTTTTCACTGCTGTCTGTCCAGTCACTCTCCTGACAAACTGCACATAATAATAACATAAATTATTCTGCTGTTGCCCTGTTTTCGTGACATATACTGTGTATAAAATGTCCTTATTGGGAAAATAAAGTGGAAATAAAAGAGAGAATCCAATGACAAAGCTCACACGGTTCTTCAACATGAAGCCCAGAGTTACAGGATGCACATAACTTCTTCATGACGTGAAGACATAAAAATGAAGCAACATTGAGTCTTTCCATCAGCTTCCCTCTAAAGTTCTGGCTTGAAACTACATACTGGATTTTTTTTTATGATATTCGGCCCAGTAAAACTGGAGATATTGTCAAATATATTTAGTATAAAAAAAAAAAGAACTAGATATTATCCACATTTTACCTGTTATATGTTATATTTGCAACCTGTGTTCATATTTGCAACATGTACATTGTGTGTGAAACATCATTTTCGAGGTCAGATTTCATGTTTTCCTTTGTTTATTTTGGGCACAAAATTTTGATCAAGTAAGTCAAAGTTAAACATTAATTATCAGGACATAAAGGTGAGGTGATGCTGAAAAAACTGATACCAACATGGCATGGTAAAAAAAATATTAACAGATTTTTTAATATCACATAATACAGTGGTTCTCAACCTTGGGGCCGGGACCCCAATTGGGGTCGCGAGATGATTTCTGGGGGTCGCCAAATCATTTTGGAAGTCAGCTCTGTCTCCACTGTGTTAAAGTGTTCATGTGTTTTAGTCTTTTTGGTCAATTTGTGTCTTTTTTGGTAATTTTGTGTCTTTTTTTTGGTAATTGTGTGTCTTTTTTTGGTGATTTTGTGTCTTTTTTTTGGTAATTGTGTCTTTTTTTGGTGATTTTGTGTCTTTTTTGGTGATTTTGTGTCTTTTGTGTCTTTTTTGAGTCTTTTTTTATCATTTGGTGGTCAATTTGTTTCTTTTTTGATCATTTGGTGGTCAATTTGTGTCTTTTTTTGGTCATTTTGTTTCCTTTTTTTGGTCATTTTGTGTCTTTTTTGATCATTTTGTTTCTTTTTTGGGTCATTTTGTGTCTTTTTGGTCATTTTGTTTCCTTTTTTAGTCATTTTGTTTCTTTTTTGGGTGATTTGAACTGTGCGTGTGAGATTGTGTTCAGTGAGCGGGGGTCGCGGACAACATGCATGTTAAATTGGGGGTCGCGACTCAAAAAGGTTGAGAACTACTGACATAATAGCCCAAGATTTCAGAGGGTTAAAGATCTGTCTGATTTGAAGTATTCATGTCTCTCTTTTATTTTCTATCTCTGCAGATTTCTCGTGTGATGAAACAGGAAAAGGCCCTCCGGTCCAGATGCACAGCCTGAGAGAGTTTGAACAGGTAAGAGCTGACAGGAAGCTGTTGCTGTTTGATGCTGCTGTGGTTAGAAGAAGAGTTTCTCCATCAGAAACCGTGTGTTGCTGCTGTGTCCAGACTTGTCTCTCTCTGGTCTAATCACAGTGTACTGTAGGTGTGTTTGGAAGATGATGTGGCAACTGAAACTCTGACGACGTGACTCAGATTCTCCTGTTTCCCTCATCACACACACACTTTTAGGATCATAAAGATGTTGTAACTCCAGGTTTTTTTCTGCTTCCGCCCCTGATCCTGATCCAGGTTATTAAAAACCAATCTTCTGGTTCATAATCCCTGTCAGATATCCATGTTTCAGTCCAGTAGAACACAGTTAGAGCTCTGTGTTTGAATGGAAAGATGTGTTTTGAGCTCTGAACTGATCCAAAGAGTCTCTGTTGGCTTCAACCTCGTTGAAGTGATTAACAGGATCAATCATTTGTGAAATGTGTCCAGTACTGAGCGAGAGAGCTGCAGCTGTGAAATGGGCTGTAATGTAATAATTCGGGGTTATTACCCTACAGTTATGGAGAAATTATCATTATTAGACCATTGTTTTCTTCAGTTTCTTGTTCATTTTAATGTCTGGTTCAACTAAAGGTTCATTTGTTTGGACAAATATAATGAAAACAACAAAAATAGCTGATAAGAGTTTAATTTAAGAGCTGATATCTAGACATTTAACATGGTTTTATTGATAATAACCAAAGTCATTATGAATAAAACCGTGGAAATGGTAGTAAGTTTAGTGAATAATATTCAGTCCAATCTGGACCCGATAATCTGAAACTTTCTCACTCATTTTTTGTTGGAGGCACATTGTTGTTTGGTGGCTGCAGGCCTCATTGATCTCCATTTATTCTGGACCTGTTTCAAAACTGTTGTCACCGTTAGTCTCATGATAAAATGTGTCTCTAAAAGTGTCTCTGTCAGATGTTGCTGCTGCTGTTGGATGTTAAGAACTGATTCCAGATTTCTGCACAGAAAAGATGAAGAGTTTGACTATAAAAGCAACTTTTTTGATGCAAAAAAAATCTTTTGGTTGTTGCTCATCAGTTGTGAAGATTTGCTGCTTTTTACTCGAAATAATCTCATTATTTATGTTGTATCAGTAGTGATGTTGAGGTTTGAACCGCTGGTAGACAAAACAAACATTTTAAAAGTTTCACTTTGCAAAGTATTATCATGAACTGTTTGTATGATGCAACTGTCAGATGTTGCTGCTGTTGTTGGATGTTAATGATTGATTTCAGTGTTTTAATGGAGCTGGATGCTGTTTGATTGATGAGTAGAGAGGAGAAGTCTCTCCTCTTCTGCTGTTTGATGCTGTTATGAATTACACATATGATTTCTGATGATTTAAAAGATCATTTTGCAAGTTAGGAGAGTTGCAGTTTGTTGTCATAACATTTAGTTTTGTGTATTTTTATCCATGTTGGAGTTATGATAAATTCTGCTGCTCTGTGGTTTGACCTCTTACTCACATTCAGCCCTGATTTAATCATGCAAAACACTTTACAGATAGATAATTCAACACTTTGCATTGTGTGAAAAACATCAGAGCTTTTCCAAAAGTGGATTTATTTATGTGTCAACCTTCAGAGACATGGCTCAACATATTGAAAGTGTTTTCTCTGACATATTTTCCTCTTTATGTTATTTAACAGCACCAAAAGTTTGTGACTTTTTGTGTTTTGAAGGCTGAGAATGGCTGTTTTCTTTAGTTATTGATGATCTGTGTGGAGTTATTGGACAGATTCCTGCTGCTGATCATCAGGATGCTGCTACATTATGGATCATAAAGTTGTTTCCTAGCAGAATTTCACCTTAAAGAGCAGACAGAGAGGAGAGAGAAGCACTTTTCTGCAGCTTTGTTGTCTCACTGTGGACACAAACTTTCGATTTGTGAAGTTGTACAGAGTTTCCATATTTCTGCAGAATCCCTGCTCTCTGATTTGATGTGCAAAACAGTGTGTTGTTTGTGACATATTTTCCTCTTTTACGTTATTAAACGGCACTAAAAGTTTGTGCCTTTTTGTGTTTTAAAGGCTGATAATGGACAGATTCATGCTGCTGTTCATCAGGATGCTGCACATTATGGATCATAAAGTTGTTTCACCTTAAAGAGCAGAAAAAGAGGAGAGAGAAGCACTTTTCTGCAGTTTTCTTGTCTCACTGTGCACACAAACTTCAGAGTTTCCATTATTCTGCAGGATCTCTGCTCTCTGATTTGACCTCAGCCCTAATCTAATAGTGTAAAACACTTTACAGATAGAGAATTCAATACTTTGCATTGTGTTAAAAACATCAAAGCTTCTCCAAAAGTGGATTTATTTATGTGTCAACCTTCAGGAACATATTGAAAGTGTTGTCTCTGACATATTTTCCTCTTTATGTTATTCAACGACACTAACAGTTTGAAAAAGTGCACATAAACTTCAGATTTTCCATATTTCTGCAGGATCCCTGCTCTCTGATTTGACCTCAGCCCTAATCTAATAGTGTAAAACACCAAGTTTGTGACTTTTTGTGTTTTGAAGGCTGAGAATGACTGCTTCCTTTAGTTATTGATGATCTGTGTGGAGTTATTGGACAGATTCATGCTGCTGATCATCAGGATGCTGCACATTATGGATCATAGCGTTGTTTCCTAGCAGAATTTAACCTTAAAGAGCAGAAAAAGAGGAGAGAGAAGCACTTTTTTCTGCAGTTTTCTTGTCTCACTGTGGACACAAACTTCAGAGTTTCCACATTTCTGCAGGATCTCTGATTATATAAAGCCTCACACAGAGATCCAGAGTCAGACGGAGATCTATGAAAGCTTCATATGCAGACGAGCGTTCAGCACAGAAAGCCACACGGCTAAATAACGTCTGAGCTCTGCTCTGGTCCCCAGCCAGAGTAATGGATTCTGGGAGCTCTGCCAGGTGCATTATGGGTCTGATATAACTCTGGAGGTGCTCGCTGCAATTACCCTGCTGCCTCTCAGAGAAGGAGGAGCTGTGGGAGGTGGAGGGGGGGAGGGATAATACTGAATTAATGTTTGGGTCTTGGTTTCTTTGGGGTCTTGGTTTCTTTGGGGTCTTGGTTTCTTTGGGCTGTTGGTTTCTTTGGGGTCTTGGTTTCTTTGGGCTGTTGGTTTCTTTGGGGTCATGGTTTCTTTGGGGTCTTGGTTTCTGTGGGGTCTTGGTTTCTTTGGGCTCTTGGTTTCTTTGGGCTCTTGGTTTCTTTGGGCTCTTGGTTTCTTTGGGGTCTTGGTTTCTTTGGGCTCTTGGTTTCTTTGGGCTCTAGGTTTCTTTGGGCTCTTGGTTTCTTTGGGCTCTTGGTTTCTTTGGGCTCTTGGTTTCTTTGGGGTCTTGCTTTCTTTGGGCTCTTGGTTTCTTTGGGGTCTTGCTTTCTTTGGGCTCTTGGTTTCTTTGGGCTCTTGGTTTCTTTGGGCTCTTGGTTTCTTTGGGGTCTTGGTTTCTTTGGGCTCTTGGTTTCTTTGGGCTCTTGGTTTCTTTGGGGTCATGGTTTCTTTGGGGTCTTGGTTTCTTTGGGCTCTTGGTTTCTTTGGGGTCTTGGTTTCTTTGGGGTCTTGGTTTCTTTGAGGTCTTGGTTTCTTTGGGCTCTTGGTTTCTTTGGGCTCTTGGTTTCTTTGGGGTCTGGGTTTCTTTGGGCTCTTGGTTTCTTTGGGCTCTTGGTTTCTTTGGGCTCTTGGTTTCTTTGGGCTCTTGGTTTCTTTGAGGTCTTGGTTTCTTTGGGGTCTTGGTTTCTTTGGGCTCTTGGTTTCTTTGGGCTCTTGGTTTCTTTGGGCTCTTGGTTTCTTTGGGGCCTTGGTTTCTTTGGGCTCTTGGTTTCTTTGGGGTCATGGTTTCTTTGGGGTCATGGTTTCTTTGGGCTCTTGGTTTCTTTGGGCTCTTGGTTTCTTTGGGCTCTTGGTTTCTTTGGGGTCTTGGTTTCTTTGGTTTCTTTGGGCTCTTGGTTTCTTTGGGCTCTTGGTTTCTTTGGGGTCTTGGTTTCTTTGGTTTCTTTGGGCTCTTGGTTTCTTTGGGCTCTTGGTTTCTTTGGGCTCTTGGTTTCTTTGGGGTCATGGTTTCTTTGGGCTCTTGGTTTCTTTGGGGTCTTGGTTTCTTTGGTTTCTTTGGGCTCTTGGTTTCTTTGGGCTCTTGGTTTCTTTGGGGTCATGGTTTCTTTGGGCTCTTGGTTTCTTTGGGGTCTTGGTTTCTTGGTTTCTTTGGGCTTTTGGTTTCTTTGGGGTCTTGGTTTCTTTGGGCTCTTGGTTTCTTTGGGCTCTTGGTTTCTTTGGGCTCTTGGTTCCTTTGGGCTCTTGGTTTCTTTGGGGTCTTGGTTTCTTTGGGGTCTTGGTTTCTTTGGGCTCTTGGTTTCTTTGGGGTCTTGGTTTCTTTGGGGTCTTGGTTTCTTTGGGCTCTTGGTTTCTTTGGGGTCTTGGTTTCTTTGGGCTCTTGGTTTCTTTGGGCTCTTGGTTTCTTTGGGGTCTTGGTTTCTTTGGGCTCTTGGTTTCTTTGGGCTCTTGGTTTCTTTTGGCTCTTGGTTTCTTTTGGCTCTTGGTTTCTTTGGGGTCTTGGTTTCTTTGGGGTCATGGTTTCTTTGGGCTCTTGGTTTCTTTGGGCTCTTGGTTTCTTTGGGCTCTTGGTTTCTTTGGGCTCTTGGTTTCTTTGGGCTCTTGGTTTCTTTGGGCTCTTTGTTTCTTTGGGCTCTTGGTTTCTTTGGGCTCTTGGTTTCTTTGGGCTCTTGGTTTCTTTGGGCTCTTGGTTTCTTTGGGGTCTTTGTTTCTTTGGGCTCTTGGTTTCTTTGGGGTCTTGGTTTCTTTGGGCTCTTGGTTTCTTTGGGGTCTTGGTTTCTTTGGGCTCTTGGTTTCTTTGGGGTCATGGTTTCTTTGGGCTCTTGGTTTCTTTGGGCTCTTGGTTTCTTTGGGGTCTTGGTTTCCGATGAAGTGAAACGTTAGAGTCCAGCAGGAAGAGACCAGGTCCGCTCGGTCCTGCAGAACAAACCGTCTGATTGATTGTGAGACGCAGAGAGACTCTGTGCGGTTTTCCACCTGGAGGCCTGGTGGCGTTTTAAACAGGTGCAGATTTATAGAAGGAGAGGAAACGTTTTAAAGGCTTTGCATCACACCTCGTTTTACTTCACTTTAACTTCTCTGGCTGCAGTTTGTGTTCCAGCCGCTCGTCTATAAGGAGCATTCACTCATTTATTATAGGACACGTTTCACTTTCATGCACTTTATCTGTCTTTTACATTTCTACTTCCACTCCACGGCTTCTCACAGGGAAATATGGGGCTCTTTTCTCCACTTTATGTCAGATTTCTGCACAGAAAATATAGAGTTTGACTGTAAGAGCAACTTTTTGATAATCTTTCAGTCATTTTTTCGTGGTTTTAGCTCATCAGTTGTGAAGATTTGCTGCTTTTAACTTGAAATACTTTTAATATTTGTAATCTATCAGTCGTGATGTTGAGGTTTGAACTGCTGGTTGGACAAAACAAACATTTTGAAAGTGTCACTTTGCATCATTTGCCTGATGTCTCACAAAATATGACAATTTTACGCTGTGAAACTGACATAAGTCGTTGTTTTATACATGCAGATAACATTTTAAACACATAACTACTTGTTTAAGGTGAGGAAACAGATCAGGCTCAGGCTCTAAAAGTGTTCATAATCACTGGACACAGTTTTGTATGTGACTTTAAATGTTAATTTACACGTTAAGTTGAAATAACAACGTTCACATTTTCCAGATTATATGTAGAGATTCTTACTGAGAAAACATTTTAAATGCAGGAATGATCCCAAGTTATGCAAATTCTCAGTTTTATTATTGAGTCTGGGACAAGCAGGGACCTGCTGCATATCTGCACATCAGCTGAAACCTTCTAATGTAGGAAAGACTCTGATCTGGATCTCTGGCTGATTTATGCAGGTATGTTGTAAATCCTGCTGTTTAAAGATGGGTGTGTACATGCAGCCTGCAGTGAGGAGCTGCTGTCCTGCAGCTTCATTTTAACCCTCTGGAGTCTCCAAAAGCTCCAAAGCATGACTTCTTCATCACATCCATACGTAAAAACAAAGCAGAAAAGACACAAAAAGACTAAAAAAGGACACAAAATTACACAAAATGCACTAAAAACAGACACAAAAAGACCGAAAATGACCAAAAAAAGACACAAAATGACTAAAAAAAGACACAAAGAGACACAAAATGAAAAACACAAAGGGACAGAAAATGAGCAGATACGTGCAGCCTGCAGTGAGGAGCTGCACAGTCATGCAAGTTAAAAATTAGCTGGGGGCCGCTGGAGGCAGTATCAAAAATGATCAAAAATAGACACAAAATGACTGAAAAAACAATAACTTACTTACAAAAGATACAAATTTACTAAAAAGACACAAAATTACCAAAAAAATACACAAAATTACTAAAAAAAAGACACAGAATTACTAAAAAAAGACACAAAATGACCCTAAAAAGACACAAAATGACCAAAAAAGACACAAAATTACTAAAAAAAGACACAAAATGACTAAAAGAGACACAAATTTACTAAAATAAGACACAAAATTACCAAAAAAATACACAAAATGACCCAAAAAAGACCCAAAATGACTAAAAAGACACAAACTTACTAAAAAAAAACACAAAATTACTAAGAGACACAAAATTACTAAAAAAGACACAAATTTACAAAAAATGGACACAAATTTACTAAAAAGACACAAAATTACCAAAAAAATACACAAAATTACTAAAAAAAGACACAAAATGACCCAAAAAAGACACAAAATGACTAAAAAGACACAAAATTACTAAAAAAAAGACACAAAATTACTAAGAGACACAAAATTACTAAAAAAAAGACACAAATTTACTAAAAAAAGACACAAATTTACTAAAAAGACACAAAATTACCAAAAAAATACACAAAATTACTAAAAAAAGACACAAAATTACCCAAAAAAGACACAAAATGACTAAAAAGACACAAAATTACTAAAAAAAAGAACAAAATTACTAAAAAAGACACAAAATGACCCAAAAAAGACACAAAATTACTAAAAATAGACACAAAGAAGACACAAATTTCTTTAAAAAAGACTCAAAATGAGCTTTAGTCTAAAGAGTTAGGAGCCAAAAAAGTTTTGAAAAAAGAGTTTTCTAGCCTAGATAACGTGTAAGACAGGAAATAAACATGAGAGATATGAGAGACTTTGGCTTGATTTGACTGTTGAATCCTAATGTTCTGACATGTTACAGTCATTAGTTGTTGGATGTGTAAACTGTGTTTATGAAGCTGAAATCAGAAACTTTCCATGTTTCTTTCTGCAGCAGAAATCACTCTGAAAGTTCAGTAAAGCTGCAGTAGAAAACTGATTTAATGCCACATGTGGAAACCTGCTGCAGACATCAATCAGCTCACTGTCACAAACTGCATGTTTTTATTATTTTTAGGCTTGAATGGACTCGAGCGGCTCTGTTAACTAGGTCAGGTGTGACATGGTGACTCATCCTTTAACACAACAATGACTTTTTAAATCTTGAGATTAAACATTACATTTAAATGTGGAAAATAAATATTAAAATATCCTAGATAAATAAAACATAAAGAAATAAACTACAACCAAAACAAAGAAAATAGAAAATGACCAAAAAAAGACACAAAATGACCAAAAAAGACACAAAATGACCAAAAAAGACACAAAATTACAAAAAAAAAAGATACAAAATGACCAAAAAAGACTCAAAATTACTAAAAAAAGATACAAAATGACCAAAAAAGACACAAAATTACTAAAAAAAAAAGATACAAAATGACCAAAAAAGACACAAAATTACTAAAAAAAGATACAACATGACCAAAAAAGACACAAAATTACTAAAAAAAAAGATACAAAATGACCAAAAAAGACTCAAAATTACTAAAAAAAGATACAAAATGACCAAAAAAGACACAAAATTACTAAAAAAAAGATACAAAATGACCAAAAAAGACACAAAATTACTAAAAAAAGATACAACATGACCAAAAAAGACACAAAATGACCAAAAAAGACACAAAATTACTAAAAAAAAAGATACAACATGACCAAAAAAGACACAAAATTACTAAAAAAAAAAAAGATACAACATGACCAAAAAAGACACAAAATGACCAAAAAAGACACAAAATTACTAAAGAAAAAGATACAAAATGACCAAAAAAAACACAAAATGACTAAAAAAAGATACAAAATGACAAAAAAAAGACACAAAAAGACTCAATATATTGAGTCCACAAAAAACCTATTGTGTCCATTTTTACATATTGAAGGATAAGTCGATATAGTATTTATCGTAACAGGCCTAATGTTGATTCCTATCTATCTGTGGAGACTTTTTCTTGCTAAACGTGCTGTTTTAGCTGATTTTTTGGATGATTTCTCAGCTTTCTGAGGATAAAATGCATCTTAAAGATGTTCCCCTGCAGCTGTGAGGAGGCTGAGATGCTTTGAAGTTTCCTCCGACTCTCCCACTGAGGGATGAAGGATGAGTCATGCTGCATGCAGACATGCAGACATGCAGCGCAGACAGCAGACAGCAGACAGCAGACAGCAGACAGGGAGGAACCTAGACACAGCTCTGTATGGAGGGACGCTGATGATCGCTGATGTTGTGTGTTTGATGTGTTGCAGAGCTGCAGGATCCTTTAAAGGAGCAGTTCACTGTTTAAATCAGGGCTCTCAAACTCAAATTACCTGGGGGCCGCTGGAGGCAGTATCAAGATGACCAAAAAAAGAAACAAAATGACTGAAAAAACAATAACTTACTTACAAAAGATACAAATTTACTAAAAAGACACAAAATTACAAAAAAAAGAGACACAAAATTACTAAAAAAAGACACAAATTTACTAAAAAAAGACACAAAGTGACTGAAAAAAACACTAAATTACTTTAAAAACGACACAAAATGACCAAAAGACACAGAATGACCCCAAAAAACCACAAAATTACAAAAAAAGACAGCAAATTACTATAAAAAAGACACAAAATTACTAAAAAAAGACACAAAATTACAAGAAAACCCACAAAATAACTAAAAAAAGACAAATTTACAAAAAAAGGCACAAATTACAAAAAAAACACAAAATTACTAAAAAAAGACACAAATTTACAAAAAAAGACACAGAATGACCCCAAAAAAACAACAAAATTACAAAAAAGACACAAAATTACAAGAAAACCCACAAAATTACTAAAAAAAGACACAAAATTACAAGAAAACCCACAAAATTACTAAAAAAAGACACAAATTTACAAAAAAAAGACACAAATTACAAAAACAAAACAAAATTATTTAGCAAAGACACAAAATTACAAAAAAAAAGACACAAAAACACACAAAATTACAAAAAAAACATACAAATTTCTTAAAAAAAGACTCAAAATTACCAAAAAAAGTAATTAAAGGGACCTTCCTCACACAACACGGTAAAGTGCCATTCATATAAAACTCTCATTAAACTTTCATATCAAGGTGGGGGCCACAAAATATCGTCACGAGGGCCACAATTGGCCCGCGGTCCGACAGTTTGAGACCCCTGTTTTAAATGATCTCCTCCTAAATGATCCTTTTTATAGATGATGTCAGAGAGAAGCTGTGGGTGTTTTAATGTTTGTTTCCCGACTCTGTTCCAGCTGATGATTCCTTGTTCCTGACAGCCGACATGAGGCTTTAAAGCTGCTTCTGAGAGCTCGTTCTGATGGAATCATGTCTCAACTGTTTGTTTTCTTGTTGCGTAGAAACAGATTGATGTGAAAGTCAGAGAGAGGAGAGAGTTGAACTGTGACACACTGCTGCTCCCACAGACCAGCTGTTCTCAACCTTGGGGTCGGGACCCCAGTTGGGGTCGCGAGATGATTTCTGGGGGTCGCCAAATCATTTTGGAAGTCAGCTCTGTCTCCACTGTGTTAAAGTGTTCATGTGTTAATGTGTTTTAGTCTTTTTGGTCACTTAATGGGTTTTTTGGTCATTTTGTGGGGTTTTTTTTTGTCATTTTGGGTCTTTTCTGGTCAAATGTGTCTTTTTTTTGGTCATTTTGTGGTCAATTTGTGTCTTTTTTTAGTCATTTTGTGTCTTTTTTTGGTAATTTTTTTTCCTTTTTAGGGTTATTTTGTGTGTTTTTTTGGTCATTTTGTGTCTTTTTTGGGTCATTTTGTGTCTTTTTTTGGTAATTTTTTTTCTTTTTTGGGTTATTTTGTTTCTTTTTTTGGTCATTTTGTGTCTTTTTTAGTCATTTTGTGTCTTTTATGGTCATTTAATGTCTTTTTTGGTCATTTTGTGTCTTTTTGGGTCATTTTATGTCTTTTTCTGGTCATTTTGAGTCTTTTTTGGTCATTTTGTTTCTTTTTTGGGTGATCTGAACTGTGCGTGTGAGATTGTGTTCAGTGAGTGGGGGTCGCGGACAACATGCATGTTAAATTGGGGGTCACGACTCAAAAAGGTTGAGAACTACTGCCACAGACCACTGATAGACCCAACCTCACTTGTTCAGCTGTTTATTAAATGTGTTTTAAACATGTTTGTTTTTGTTTTTTTTTTACAAAAAGGAAAACAAACATTCATACATTCACAGCAGGATACACATCCGTACCGTCAGCCCTGTCATTTGTAGTTCACATAAAGTTATTTAGTAGTTTAGTTCCTCGTAGTTCCTTTTTGTAGTCTTAAAAAAAAAGAAATGCAGCTTCGTCTTTTTCTGCAGAACTGTCAGCTGTTCTTCTGTTCATAAACTCAGCAGATTGTTTATTGTGACTATCAGAGTCAGACGCCATTGTTCTTAATTAACTCAGTAATTGTCAACAGTAGATGTTGATGTACTGGTTCAAAACACCGTGGAAGAGTCGATGTTAGACTTTATTTATGAACCTTTTGTTATTGAAAACTCTGTCTGTCCATATCCATAACCTGTACAGTTCAAGCTCCACTTTGCATGAACTATTTGGAACTTTTGCAGTTTTTCCTCCTTCTTCTCCGTCACATGTTCCAGTTGAGTTTTAAAAGCATTTTGTGAGAGACGCTTCTGATTTGTTGTAGTTGTGATTGTTGAATCTGAACCTTTTTTTCTGTGAATATGTGCAGAAAAAACACAAAATGTGTCTTCTGGAAGAACCTGACTCACACGAGGTCGTCAGGTAAAAACTGAGGCAGTGAAACATTCAAATCTGACCTGATGTTCTCTGTTTCTGCACCTGAAATCCAGTAAAATGAGGCAAACTAGCAAGAACAAGGAGTTAAAAGGACACACAAAAAAATACAAAATTGACCAAAAACTGACACTAAATGGCCAAAAAAAGACTCAAAATCACCACAAAAAAACCCAAAACAAACACAGAATTATGAAAAAAAGATGTAAAATGACAAAAAAAGACATACAATTACCAAAAAAAAGACATAAAATTGGCAAAAATGGTCACAACATTAGGAAAAAAAGAAAAACAGACACAGAATTCTGAAAAAAATATGTAAAATGACAAATAAAGATGTAAAATTATCAAAAAAAGACATAAAATTACCAAAAAAGACGCAGAATTCTGAAAAAAATATGTAAAATGACAAATAAAGATGTAAAATTACCAAAAAAGACATAAAATTACCAAAAAAGACACAGAATTATGAAAAAAATATGTAAAATGACAAATAAAGATGTAAAATTACCAAAAAAGACATAAAATTACCAAAAAAAAGACACAGAATTGAACCTGCAGAAAACCTAAACTCTTTTTCTGCAGAACTGTCAGTTGTTGTTCTGCTCATAAACTCAGCAGATTGTTTATTTGTGAATATCAAAGTTTGGCAGCATTATTATATGATTCTGGGAATCAAAGCAGATAATATATAACTTTATTTATGAACCTTTTGTTATTGCAAACTCCTGTCAAAGTCTGTCTCCAACAAATGTTCCATATCCATAACCTGTAAAGTTCAAATTCCACTTTGCATGAACTACTTGGACCTTTTTACAGTTATCTCTCTCTCTTCTCCATCACATGTTGCAGAGTTTTGAAAGTATTTTGTGAGCAAATTCAGGAGACGCTTCTGTCTTCTGACTGGTTGTGATTGTTGAATCTGAACCTTTTTTCTGTGAACACGTGAATCACAAACACAGATGTGTCTCCTGAAAGAACCGTCAGGTAAAAACTGACGCAGTGAAACATTAAAATCTGACCTGATGTTTTCTGTGTCTGCACCTGAAATCCAGTAAAACTTACTTGAGCACCAGAAGTGACACAGTTTTGTGACATAAATACATGACGCACAGACATAAAATGTTACAGACGTTACTTCAAAAACGGAGGACTTTCACCAGGAGAATGGGGTTGACACTAAAAAGAGACAAAATTTACCAAAAAAGAGAAAAAAATAACCAAAAAAAAGATGTAAAATAACAAAAAAAGGCATAAAATGACCAAAAAAGAAACGAAAGGAGAAAAAAATGACACAAAATTAGCAAAATAAGACATGAAATGACCAAAAGAAGACACAAAATTATCAAAATAAGATATAAAATGACCAAAAAAAACTTAAAATGACAAAATAAGACACAAAATTAGCAAAAAAAGACACAAAATCAGCAAAAACAGACTTAAAATAACAAAAAAAGATGTAAAATTACAAAAAAAGACACAATATTAGCAAAATAAGACATCAAATGACCAAAGATGGGAAATAAAAAGCGTGTTTCTATAGAATAGTCATTGTTGAATCAGACTTGATGTTTTCTGCAAAATCCAGTAAAACGGAACGCAAAATAAGACATAAAATGACCAAAAAAAACGTAAAATGACAAAATAAGACACAAAATTAGCAAAATAAGACACAAAATTAGCAAAAAAAGACATAAAATGACAAAAAAAAGACACAAAATCAGCAAAAAGAGACTTAAAATAAAAAAAGATGTAAAATTACAAAAAAAAGACACAAAATTAGCAAAATCAGACATCAAATGACCAAAGATGGGAAATAAGAAGCGTGTTTCTATAAAATAAAGTCATTGTTGAATCAGACTTGATGTTTTCTGCAAAATCCAGTAAAACGGAACGCAAACAGGCAAGAAGCAAAGTTACTCTGTGAGATTTTGAGTCCAGAATGTTTTATCTGATTTCCATCTGCAGCGTTTAGATTATTTACAGTTGAGACTCTGAAACTAAAACAAACGGAAACAACTGATTGTGAGTGTGGAGCGGAGACCAAACAGTCTGAGTGGTTTCCATGGCGACGGGGCAGATTACAGCGCTGACCTCCGTCTGCCTCCGACTCCTACAGTCAGTCCTCCTGACAGAGGCAGCGCTCTCCGCAGGGTTCTGGGGGTTCTGGGGGTTCTGGGGGTTCTGGGTTATTGGAGCCAGGTTCAGGACTCTTTGTCCTCGCTCCACATTTACGTCAGTTTAAAGAATCCATCGTGCGGCAGGCTGGCTGGAGGAAACACGGAGCTGCCAGAGGAGCATTTGTAACTGTCAAACATCCGACATAACAAAAAAAAAAGAGGAGAAACATCAGCCAATCAGAGCGGCCCGGGCCCAAATGGCCTTTATTAGTCCGCAGCAGGAATTGGAAGCACATGGCCGCCTATAAATGTGGATTCAACCCCACCACAGAGACACTTAGATTGATGGGGGGGGGGGGGGGGGGGGGGTGTAATTCTGGCCATTAAAACCTCAGGACAAATTAGGGCTGTTAATCTGTTATTGTGCCCTCGGCCTCCAGATCCACTCTAAAACAGGCACACGAGGGCTCAGAGTCAGCTTACCGGCAGAACAGAGGCTAAGCAAAGATCTGGTTCTGGTCCTGGTCCTGGTCCTGGTCCTGGTTCTGGTCCAGGTCCAGGTCCTGGTCCTGGTCCTGGTCCTGGTCCTGGTCCTGGTCCTGGTCCTGATTCAGATGCAGAGCGTCTCATTATAACAACACGTTTCTTTTATCTCCTTCAGTCTTTGTTCCTCTTCGCTGCCTGCAGAGATCTACCAGTCTGTGTTGTGGCATTTTGAAATGTAGGTCAGAAGACGATAGTGTGTGTGTGTGTGTGTGTGTGTGTGCATTAGTGTGTGTGCATTAGTGTGTGTTAATCTGTGTCCATGTGTGCTTTATTTATTATTATTATTATTATTTATTAATAATAATAATAATAATAATACATTTTATTTGTAATGCACTTTACATGAAAGGAAAGTGTGTGTGTGTGTCCGTCCATGTGTATGCTGTGTGTGTGTGTGTGTGTGTGTATGTGTGTGTGTGCGTGTGTGTGTGTCCGTGTGTGTGTGTGTGTGTGTGTGTGTGTGTTAATGCATATTTCTTTGTGTGTGTGTGTGTGCTTTATTTAGTGTGTGTGTGTGTGTGTGTGTGTTTTTGTGTGTGTTTGTTAGTGTGTGTGTGTGTGTCCATGTGTATGCCGTGTGTGCTTTATTTAGTGTGTGTGTCTGTCTATGTGTTAGTGTACGGTGTGTGTGTGTGTGTGTGTATGTGTGTGTGTATGTGTGTGTGTGTGCGTGTGTGTGTGTCCGTGTGTGTGTGTGTGTGTGTTAATGCATATTTCTTTGTGTGTGTGTGTGTGCTTTATTTAGTGTGTGTGTGTGTGTGTGTGTGTGTGTGTGTGTGTGTGTGTGTGTTTTTGTGTGTGTTTGTTAGTGTGTGTGTGTGTGTCCATGTGTATGCCGTGTGTGCTTTATTTAGTGTGTGTGTCTGTCTCTGTGTTAGTGTACGGTGTGTGTGTGTGTGTGTGTGTGTGTGTGTGTGTGTCCCTCCAGCTGTTGTCTGTGATTGGCTGCTTCATGTCTCTCTGACACACAGCAGCAGTGAGCGCTGATGTTGGATGAAGAAGATGATGATGATGAAGATGAGTCTCAGTATTATTGTTTAATGTGTGTGTGTGTGTATCAGCTGTTCCCTCATATTAAAGATGACATCATCTGTCAACATTGTGGCCAGTTTGAGTCATTTCTCTTCAACATTCTCTCATAAAATAAAGAATTTCTCTCCATAAACTGAAATAAACCAGAGCAGGATTTCTGGAGAGAGACTTTGCTGTTGAGGTTTTTTAAAATTCAGCCTAAAGAACGGCTGAGTAGGAGCCTTGAAAAGGCCGTTATCGGCTCATTTGAAGGTTTGTTGCTGAAAATGAAGTGGTTAAGTTTAGTTAAAAGGCTGCAGTTTCTTTATGATGACACGACGAAACCTCTTCTCTAAGGTTAGGGCTGAAATCTTCCTGGCTAGCTGCTATAAAAGACAGTTTAAACTGAAAGTAAATGCACTTAAATTTAGAACTTGAGCCCTGGAAGTGACATAGTTTTGTGACGTTAATGGACGTTTATTGAAATCACATCGTCCACTTTTGTTTGAGACGGATCTCCTCTCAAAAATTATTATATAAGTAGTTTGTAATTATTGATGATGATGGTGGAGTGAAAATGAAAACTACAAAAAAAAATACAAAATTGACCAAAAACAGACATTAAATGGCCAAAAAAAGACTCAAAATCACCTCAAAAAAACTCCAAAACAAACACAGAATTATGAAAAAAAGATGTAAAATGACAAAAAAAAGACATAAAATTACCAAAAAAAAGACATAAAATTGGCAAAAATGGTCAAAACATTAGGAAAAAAAGAAAAACAGACACAGAATTATGAAAAAAAATGACATAAAATTACCAAAAAAAGACATAAAATTACCAAAAAAAGACATAAAATTACCAAAAAAAGACAGAATTATGAAAAAAATATGTAAAATGACAAATAAAGATGTAAAATTACCAAAAAAGACATAAAAATACCAAAAACAGACACAAAATTATGAAAAAAATATGTAAAATGACAAATAAAGATGTAAAATTACCAAAAAAAGACATAAAATTACCAAAAAAAGACACAGAATTATGAAAAAAATATGTAAAATGACAAATAAAGATGTAAAATTACCAAAAAAGACATAAAAATACCAAAAAAAGACACAGAATTATGAAAAAAATATGTAAAATGACATAAAGATGTAAAAATACCAAAAAAAGACACAGAATTATGAAAAAAAATGTAAAATGACAAATAAAGATGTAAAATTACCAAAAAACGACATAAAATTACCAAAAAAAAAGACACAGAATTATGAAAAAAATATGTAAAATGACAAAGATGTAAGATTACCTAAATAAAATAAAAATAAATAAAGTCATTGTTGAAGTTGTATAAGTTCAGACTTGATAAATGTGATGATTGAATGAAACATTGAACCTATTTTTAAGATCATCCTGATGAATATAAATAGATCGTGAGAGTAGAAACAGAAACAAACGATGTGGTGGAGGAGCAGATGATTTTCGGGGTGAAACTGAGTTCTGTGAAGCCACAAACTTTAATGGAGGAGCAGTAATGAGGCGTAGAATGAGTTCATAATGTGGTCTGAGCTGAGATCAGCAGGAGAGGAGGAGGAGGAGGATGAAGAAACAGGAGAAACAGAATGACGTGATGCATCAGGAGAGGAAACAGACGCGCTGCAGCTTTGTTACAACAGATATTTTCAGACTCTTCTCTGTTTTCCAGGAAACTCCATCCGTGCCCTCAGCACCTCGCTGCTACTTTAATATAAAACTGATTTCCTCTGAGGACAGATATCGATGCCCGCCTGTCTGTCTGCACTGCAAAAACACACCACCAAAATATGAGACGGGGCTTTTATTTCAGCTAT
Organism: Centropristis striata; assembly: GCF_030273125.1. NCBI lineage: Eukaryota > Metazoa > Chordata > Actinopteri > Perciformes > Serranidae > Centropristis > Centropristis striata. The sequence continues at coordinate 1,467,435 of NC_081525.1, read as the reverse complement.
TACATCCAGAAAAACAGGTGCTGAAATTAGATATTTAGACATCTAGCTTCAAAAGCTGCTCTTTTTCTTTATTATGCATGATAAAATATTAAAAAGCTGATCTTTTATTATCACTTTCTAGACGTTAAAGTGCATCCTTGTTGTTGTGCTTGCTGCAGCATCCCTCCTCCTCCTCCTCTTCTCTGCTTTAATCAGGTTATTTAAGGTGATTTATGTTTCTCGCATAACAAATAAAGCAACTAACAACAAGAAACCCCCTCAGGTTTATGCTCTGACCGAGGCAAGATACTGGAAAATGTTTGAGAAATAATATATATATAGAAGAAGAGCTGTGCAACATAGAAGGAAGTAAATTTATGAAGCATCTGATCCTGTTTTTAACCCAATGGCCTTGTGTTTCACTGCAATATATAAAATATATATAATCTATAAGTCCTGCAGCTCTGTGGAATCAGCACAATCATTGCATGGGAAGAAGTGGGAAGAGCTAAAACATGTCTTTGTGCAGAATAACACAGTTAGAATGACAGAAATCAGAAAAAAACAATGTACTAGAATAAGTGTCATGAATGTTGTAAAATTCAACAACACAAAATTACCAAAATAAGACAAAAAATGATCAAAAAACAGACCACAAAAGAGACACAATTACCAAAAAAGACCAAAAAACCTACAAAATTACCAAGAAATGACACTAAAAAGACACAAAATTATCAGAAAGAGTTTTCTCCACATATTTTCAGTATTGTCATGTTTCCAGTTTTGATCACTTTTTATAACAGAAACATTCATTCCTGATGATCTGTTCAAACTCTGACGATAATGTCTGTTTTTGCAATTTCTTTTCCACAATAAATGCGGGATTTTTTGTGATTTTTTTATGGAAGACATACGTGCAGTTCAAAGAGTTCAGAATTTAAAAGTGGTCCCAGAATTGAACCCTGAGGAACTCCAGAATATAACTGACTCAGAGCTAAAGCACCAATAATGACACATGGAGAATAAAGAGATTCTGACACTAATATCAACATTTAACACAAGTAACGGTCACTTTTTATAATGGAAACTATTGTAACTGATGATACGTTCAAGGACCGTGGGAGAGTTCAAACTCTGACGATAACGTCTGTTTTTACAGTTTCTTTGTCCGATAAACTGGATTTTTTTTTTGGCGATGCTGATTTTGGGGATGATATTGAATTATTCTGATGATTAGATTAGTTTTTATCTGTATTTTTTTGCAGTGTATCCGGTGTTTGAGCTGATGAGCGTTAATGGACGTGCTGACAGCTCACAGGTCGGGTTTCACCACAGCAGCACTCAGACAGGCTGCAGATCAATAACCAGCAGCTCAGCTTTCAGCTCACACACACACACACACACACACACACACACACACACACACACACACACACACAGATGTTCTGAATGGCTGCAGGTTGCTGATGGAGCATGACGTTTGCTTTTCTTAATCACATTTTCTTTAAAATGTTTGCTATGTGAACGAGCACAGGAGCTCATTCAGCAGCATCTTGTTCTCACAGAAAAGTGAAACCAGAGAAAACTCACAGAGCAGTTTGGATGCTGTGTTAAACCTATACTTTAAATAGAATATAAACTGTGATTATGTCACTTTTTACAGCCTATAATTCACTGCAAAACACTCAAAATGTGAAAAAAAAACCTTAACGTTGCATCTAAAATTCACCGGTTCGCTACAAAAGTATGTTAATCTTTTATTTTGTCTGAAACCAGAGATGCAAATATTTAAATATTAATGTATGCACTCTAAATAACCTTCACCAGAGACAGAAACCAAAGCATAATGTATTTGTTTTACGTCAGATTTGTTTCAGTTTTGTTGTCGTTTTTCTGTTTCCCACTTTATTTTCTCAGCGCTTCATCTGAATCTGATGTTTTATTTTGATACCTTGTACGTCTGTTGACAGTTAAAAACAAGATAATGATACAAAAAAGACTTCAGCAGCTCTGTAACAAGATACACAAGGAGTTCACCTGCAGTTTCACATTTTCTAAAAGCTGCAGTATTTCTTTTGAGAGGAAAAAACATAAATTCTAGACAGTAGAGTGAAGTGACAGTAATTACAGCTCCACGTGTACAGAAAGGTTCATCCCACTGTTTACACACACAGAAACACAAACAAAGAGTCTGTGATTTAAGCAACAGATTTAGTTTTCTTTACCTCAGAGAAGAGTTCAGGAGGTTTTTGGACACTTGTGTTGTCTTGTTACCTCTGTGTTTAACGGCAGAGGAAAACTTAATGATCTGTTCTCTTAAACTTAAAATTTGAAAATGACTTTTCCTATAAAGACCCCAAGATGAGAAAAAGTAAAATATTGTCTTTGTTCATTTTCCATTAAAGCTGAACACCAACAGGGGAGAAATCTTGTCTTAGGCAGTTATAAAATCCTTTTCATACAACAAAAAACATAAAAAACATAAAAACCATGCATGCACGCTTGCAAAAAAAATATGTTTACACTCGTGCAGTACCTTTAGCAATAGAGATACACACCTACTTTATTAAAACAGTGAACTAATTATGACAGGTGTGTTGTTTAAACACTTTATTAAAACTGGTAAGGCTCTGAGCTTTCCCTCATTTACACTGACGACAAGTTCATTTACTGCACGAAAACAGCACGGAAATACAAATTCAAAATACAGAAAACAAAGTTAATAAATAAGTAAAAATGCAATTAAAAATGACAAAATTGAAAAGTAAAATTGAAAAAGTAGTGTGCATATTTCCAATCAAGCAGTACTTGTAAAAAAAAAACGACATTTTTTTCCTGCTCTGACCGAGGCAAGATACTGGGAAATGTTTGAGGAATAAAATATATATAGAAGAAAAGCTGTGCAACATCCTGTTTATAACCCTGTTTTAACCCAATTGCCTCATGTTTAACTGCAATATATAAAATATATATAATCTACAAGTCCTGCAGCTCTGTGGAATCAGCATAATCATGGCGTGGGAAGAAGTGGGAAGAGCTAAAACATGTCTTTGTGCAGAAAAACACAGTTAGAATGACAGAAATCAGAAAAAAACAATGTACTAGAATAAGTGTCACGAATGTTGTAAAATACAACAACACAAAATTACCAAAATAAGACATAAAAAGCCCCAAAAAAGACAGAAATTGACCAGAGAAGACACAAAATGATCAAAAAACAGACCACAAAAGAGACAAAATTACCAAAAAAAGACCAAAAAACCCACAAAATGGCCAAGAAATGACACTAAAAAGACACAAAATTATCAGAAATGACACAAAATGACAAAAAAAGCAGAGTTTTCTTCACATATTTTCAGTATTGTACATGTTTCCATTTTTTTCCTGCTCTGTAAAGAGGGAAAACCTCAATATTCACAAAGTTTGTGATGATTGACAGGTTGTTTCTTCATGTGAAAATAGATTTGGGATTTAATATTCAATCAAGCTGCTTTATTTAAGGGGTTTAGTGAAGAACAAGTGGTGCATACAGAAAGTCACAAGGGTTGAAACATGTTTAGAACATGTTTAATCCCAGTGTTCAGGGAGCAGCTCTGGTTGAAGTTACACAGAAAGTCACATAAAGATGTCGTCAGCATCAGATTCCCTTCAGACTGTAACACAGTGTGTCTGCAGCGCCACCACCTGGAGGCACACAGACACCACTCGGAGCCTCGCTGCTGTCTGATTCGCTAATTGAAGCCAGACGGGAACAATAACTGATCTGTCTCCGTCAGGTCAGAGACGACACGCTGCTGATCACAGCGATCATCAGAGTTCACTTAAAGAGCTCAATAATCCTTCAGGCACCTGACACTGTGTGTGTGTGTGTGTGTGTGTGCTTTACTTATTAATAATAATAATAATAATAATAATACATTTTATTTGTAATGCACTTTACATTAAAGGAAATCTCAAAGTGCTAAATTTATTTAGTGTGTGTGTCTTAATGTGTGTTTTTTAGTGTGTGTGTGTGTGTGTGTGTGTGTGTGTGTTAATGTGTGTTTGTTAGTGTGTGTCCATGTGTGTTTTATTTAATGTTTTGTGTTTTAATGTGTGTCCGTGCGTGTGTGTTTATGCATGTTTTTTAGTGTGTGTGTTTGTGTCCATGTGTTAGTGTACGCCATGTGTGCTTTATTTAGTGTGTGTGTGTGTGTGTGTGTGTGTTTGTGTGTGTGTGTGTGTGTGTGTTTGCTTTAGTGTGTGTTAATCTGTGTCCATGTGTGCTTTACTTAATAATAATAATAATAATAATAATAATAATAATAATATTAATACATTTTATATGTAATGCACTTTACATTAAAGGAAATCTCAGAGTGCTACATTTATTTAGTGTGTGTGTCTTAATGTGTGTTTTTTAGTGTGTGTGTGTGTGTGTGTGTGTGTGTGTGTGTGTGTTAATGTGTGTTTGTTAGTGTGTGTCCATGTGTGTTTTATTTAATGTTTTGTGTTTTAGTGTGTGTCTGTGCGTGTGTGTTTATGCATGTTTTTTAGTGTGTGTGTTTGTGTCCATTTGTTAGTGTACGCCATGTGTGCTTGTGTGTGTGTGTGTGTGTGTGTGTGTGTGTGTGTTTTAGTGTGTGTCCGTGTGTGTGTGTGTTAATGCATGTTTCTTAGTGTGTGTATATGTGTGTGTGTGTGTCCATGTGTTAGTGTACACTGTGTGTGCTTTATTTAGTGTGTGTATGTGTGTGTGTGTGTGTGTGTGTGTGTGTGTGTCCATGTGTTAGTGTACACTGTGTGTGCTTTATTTAGTGTGTGTATGTGTGTGTGTGTGTGTGTGTGTGTGTGTGTGTGTGTGTGTTAATATGTGTTTGTTAGTGTGTGTCCATGTGTGTTTTATTTAATGTTTTGTGTTTTAATGTGTGTCCGTGCGTGTGTGTTTATGGGTGTTTTTTAGTGTGTGTGTTTGTGTCCATGTGTAAGTGTACACCATGTGTGCTTGTGTGTGTGTGTGTGTGTGTGTGTGTGTGTGTGTGTGTTTTAGTGTGTGTGTGTGTGTGTCTGTGTGTGTGTGTTAATGCGTGCTTTTTAGTGTGTGTATATGTGTGTGTGTGTGTGTCCATGTGTTAGTGTACACTGTGTGTGCTTTATTTAGTGTGTGTGTGTGTTTGTTAGTGTGTTCATGTGTGTTTTATTTAGTGCTTAGTGTTTTAGTGTGTGTCCGTGTGTGTGTGTGTGTGTGTGTGTGTGTGTGTGTGTGAATCCTTTAATGAGCCACACATTGACCAATGTTTTCTCTCTTTTCTCCGTTGCGTGTTTTTCTGTCATTTGAGGGTATTTATGTATCAGATTTCAGCCTCATGTGGAAACACTTACACACAAAAAGAGAAACGAGAGAAGAGAAAAAATATTTTTATGAATAAGTCTTAACGGACGGAACCACAGACTGCAGTGTACAGGCCGAGCATCGGACACGAGTCATTAAAACACAGTTAATGTATGAATGATGTTTAATTCTTTATTCCCTGTGATGTTAAACTGCAGCAGGTCACCAGAGGAGCAGGAGCTGCAGTTTCAGCATTAAATCTATTCATGTTCGCCTTTATTTTCACCTCCATCTGCTCTAAATCTGATCAATTATATTTAGTCCAGTCATAACTTATGACTTGAAACGTTTAATAATCAACAAATAAATGTTAGAAACAGATGAAAACAGGTTTGCATGATCAAATATGATATAATTAGCAGATTTTCTTGTTCAAAGGGCTCAATATTAACTTTTAAAAGTTGTTTCCAGGCTGAGAACCATGTAAAGCTTTATTATAACACATTAACCTAATGCAGTTATAAATAAAAATACATAAAAATGATATAATAAACTTTTTGCTTTGCTTTGTGCCCAACACATTCATATAGGTTTACTAAAATATATTTAAATACACTGCTTTGTCTTTGAATTACTTTTATATTTTTTTCACCAGAACAAAGAGGCAAAGAGTAAGATGACAGGTTAAGAAGCTGTGGAAATATTTTTCCATAAATGGAGAAAATATGATGAGCTGACAGATACTCATAGGAGTCTATGGGTGGAGCTGACAGATGCTCATAGGAGTCTATAGCCGTGTTTCCTTTAGGGGGAAAAGTGGCCACTGGCCAATGTGCACAACGTAGCCATTGATCACTGATACTGCTACAGAGCTAACTGTTAGCCTGTTAGCACATACACACTGTACTGCTACAGAGCTAACTGTTAGCCTGTTAGCACATACACACTGTACTGCTACAGAGCTAACTGTTAGCCTGTTAGCACATACACACTGTACTGCTACAGAGCTAACTGCTAGCCTGTTAGCAATTTGCAGACTGGACGCTAAGGGGTTAACATCCCCTCCGGCTCTGCAGCTGGGAGAGACTGCTGCAGGAGGACTGTGCTGCTTCGACTCGTTCTTACTCTTCTTAACGAGCCTCCGGCCCCCGCGGCTCGTTGAGAAGAGTAAGAACGAGTCTCCAAAAGTCTCCAATAACACCAGAAAAAGTCGCTGGATTTGTCGCCAGTCGCTTTTTTGAAAAATAGTCTCTAAGGGGGTCTGAAAAGTCGCTAAATATAGCAACAAAGGCTTTTACAAATGGCGCGTGTTGTTGTGGCGTTGAGTACTACGTCACATCCTGCTTAGCGTTCTATCCAATCAGCAACCAGGCTGTTTCCAGGGGAGAAAACGACCCTGCTCTTCGTCAAAAGACCCTCAGGATGGCTCGCATTCAAATTAGGGGCGTTTCAGCGAGTGTGACCCGCCTCATTCTGGGTATTAGACTGTAGTGGAAACAGCCTTTATGGGTGGAGCTGACAGACGCTCATAGGAGTCTATGGGTGGTGCTGACAGACGCTCATAGGAGTCTATGGGTGGTGCTGACAGACGCTCATAGGAGTCTATGGGTGGTGCTGACAGACGCTCATAGGAGTCTATGGGTGGTGCTGACAGACGCTCATAGGAGTCTATGGGTGGAGACGTTCAGGTTGCAGATCTGGTTGGTTTTGTCCGTCACATAGAGGCTTCAGTATTAACGTCACAGAGTTTTTTGACAAGCTAAAAACTCTTTAAACCATCTGATCCAACAATAGAGAAGAAGATCACACGTTTAAGCCAACTTTAAGTCTTTGAGTGTTTTTTATTCTCTGTGCTACAGAAACATTCTGGTCGGCTCTATAAAAGTATTTCCTGAGACAGACTGATCCAGTACGTCCTCTTCTTGTTCTTCCTCCTGCAGACAGACAGAGTTTTATTAGGATAAAAACTTCAGAATCAGCTTTATGGGCCAGTTGACTCTTAACTCACAGGTCCAAAATGTTTCAAAAGTCGAACGTTAACGCCGACAGATCAAACACACCTTCTCGTTCGGAGAGGAAATTGAATCTGGATCTGTACAAGGTTCTTTTGTGTCTGTGCTCGCTGTGTTTCCCATCAGCCTGTTCAGCTTGTTGTGGCTTATTAGTGACGGACGGACTGATGGTCTCCATTTGTTATTGTTTTATAGCGTCTCTCTCTCTGCGGGCTGCTAATGGCCAGATCTGTGTGGAATCAAAGCCATCTCTTCTTCTACTCCTTCTCTCTTTCTCTCACAGATACATTCTGCAGATTCCCCTTCTTCCCCTCCTTTAAATCTCTCTCTCTTTCTCTCTGTTGGGATAACTTATAAAAGGTTGTGAAAGAGCGACATGTGCAGAACAGACCTCCCCCCTCCCCCCCCCCTCCTCCTCACATACCAGAGAAAACTCACCCACTTGCCAGAGAAAAAGGAGGAAAAATGTACGTCTGAAAAAAAGAGAAATGTAAGTTGGACGTGGTGCATGGTGCCCATGTGTCATCATTTATTCCAGGTTCCTGGAAGCAGCGCTGCAGGTCGGGTGTTGGAGCGGTGAGGACTTTGGGGACAGGTGCTTTCTGCTAACGCCTGCTGACTTATCGCTGATTGAAGGAGCCTTTAATGGAATAATTGCTAGCAGAGAGGAGAAGGAAGACCAGGAGCTGAGAGAGAGAAACTCCTGATTCTCATCAGCCGCTCGTCTTTTACTGAGTCTTCCTGTTTGAGGCTCTGAGTCCTCGTCCGTCCGTCTGTTTCCTCTTTAACACTCGTCCTGTCTGTCGCTGACTCTCACATTATAGAGTTTTATGAGTGAAACCACGACTCAGCAGCTTCTTCTGCTGCGTCGTGGTTCTGCTCGGCCTTCAACATGTTTTCAGAGCTGATTAGATTTAGTTTCTGGGCCCAAACACTCAAACACAATGAATGAATCTGCTAACAGGAGCTGAGTGGTTTAAAGACAGAATTATCTTTGTGTGTGTGTGTGTGTGTGTGTGTGTGTGTGTGTGTGTGTGTGTGTTCATGGTTACAGACTGGTTGCCAGATCAAAAATGTTGGCAGAAAAAGAAAACAAACAAACTGATAAACTTTTTTCACATTTTGAGTAATTTCTCGTGACTCCGACTTTTTTTTCTCATTTTGACTTGTTTTTTTGTTTTTCATTATTTTGACTATTTCTTGTTATTTTGACTTTTTTTTCGTGATTTCGTTTTTTTTTTCATTTTGACTTTTTTTCTCATGACTTCAACTTTTTTCTCATTATTTTGACTATTTTCTCGTTATTTGAAAAAAATTTCATGACTTCAACTTTTTTTCTCATTTTGACATTTTCTTGTGACTTCAACTATTTTCTCATTATTTTGACTATTTCTTGTTATTTTGACTTTTTTCCTTTCATTTTAACATTTTCTTGTCACGTCAACTTTTTTTCTCATTATATTTTGACTATTTTCTCGTTATTTCGATTTTTTTTCTCTCGTGATTTCGGCTTTTTTGTCATTTTGAATTATTTCTCGTGACTTCAACTTTTTTCTTTTCATTTTGACTATTTCTTGTTATTTTGACTTTTTTTCGTGATTTCGACTTTTTTTTTCCATTTTGACTTTTTTCTCTTGACTTCAACTTTTCTCTTTTCATTTTAACATTTTCTTGTGACTTCAATTTTTTTTTCATTATTTTGAGTATTTTCTTGTTATTTAGATTTTTTTTCGTGATTTCGACTTTTTTTTCTCATTTTGAATCATTTCTTGTGACTTCTACTTTTTTTCTTTTTATTTTGACATTTTTTTGTGACTTCAACTTTTTTTCATTATTTTGACTATTTTCTTGTTATTTTGACTTTTTTTCCGTGATTTCAACTTTTTTCTTTTCATTTTGACATTTTTTGTGACTTCAACTTTTTTTTTCTCATTACTTTGACAGCTTCAGCAGCAGATTAATCCATGTTCGGGGCTCTAAATGTGGATGTTAAACATATATTTCTTGTCTGTTGGACAGAAAGCTGCAGTGAGCAGCTGTTTCAGCCTTTTCCTAACATGAAACTATATATTTGTGTTCTTAAAGATTTCTGTCTTCAGCAGGAATGATGAATTGTCCTCATAATGGAGTATAAAGTACCACGGTTGGTTTTCCTCCTTGTGAAAGTGAGTCTGAGCTGGCAGTAATCCTCTAACAGCTCCGGTCAGAGGACCTCTCATCCTGAGAAAACACTCTCTGCTGCCAGCGAAACATTAGAATTGAACCATCAAACTGTGCAGCGCTGCAGAATCTCCAACACGTGTTCACCTCTCCGCCTGTTAACCAGCAGGGGAACAAGTACTCACATCCTTTACTGCAGTAAAAGTACTAATACACACTGTGAAATCACTCCACTGCAGTAAAAGTCCTCTTATTAGCATCAAAAAGTACTAAAGTTTCAAAAGTAAAAGCACTTTTTATGCAGAATGTTCCCACTCAGATTGTTTATATATTCTAAATATTATTGGATTATTATTATTATTATGGATATTGACTATGTTAGCAGCGTTTTACTATTGTCACGGTACGGCTTATTGTTACTACTTAATATACTTTTATGTGGTTTTATTTACAAACATGGATACAAATTTTAAATTGTTAATATGATATTTATGTTAAATCCTGACCGGAAAAGTAACGAAAGCTGTCAGATGAATATAGTGGAGTAAAAAGTACAATATTTACCTCAAAATGTAGCGAAGTAGAAGTATAAAGTTACATATATTGAAGTACTCAAGTAAAGTACAGGACATTTAAACTACTTAATATACTTAAAATAATGTCTAATAACTTTTAATTGATCATGTTTTTATGTTAAATGTTGATCTGAAAAGTAACCAAAGCTGTCAACTAAATGTAGTGGAATAAAAAGGACAATATTTGCATCAAAATGTAGTGAAATAGAAGTATAAAGTTACATATATTGAAATACTCAAGTAAAGTACAAGTATCTCAAAGTTGTATTTAAGTACAGTACTTGAGTAAATGTACTTAGTTACATTCCACCTCTGAACAAAAGTATCAAAATGTGCCTAAAGTATCTAAATTAAAGTACTAATTTTGCAGAATGACCCTAAATATATTATTAGATTATTTGTATTGATGCATTTATGTGAGCAGCGTTTTATTTAGTAAATATATTTAAATTTAAACTACTTAATATATTGTTAAAATATGTCTGATAACTTTTAATTAATGTTTTTATGTTAAATCTCGACCTGAAAAGTAACTAAAGCTGTCAGATAAATGTAGTGGAGCAGAAGTATAAAGTTACAGAAAATGGAAATACTTAAGTCAAGTACAAGTACCTCAGAATTGTACTTAACTTTCACTTTTAGAAACTTCTTCCCACGCTGACTGATGAACTCTGTTTCTGCATCTTTGTCCAATTCTTGATTAAAACCATGTGATGTTTACACGCAGTCAAACATTCAGAATGGAGCTTTGATTATCAGGATCTAATGGAGGGTTTGGTACGTTCCTCTGAGGGGGCCAGGGTTTGGTACGGTCCTCTGAGGGGGGGCCAGGGTTTGGTACGTTCCTCTGATGGGGCCAGGGTTTGGTACGTTCCTCTGAGGGGGGCCAGGGTTTGGTACGTTCCTCTGATGGGGCCGGGGTTTGGTACATTCCTCTGAGGGGGGCCAGGGTTTGGTACGTTCCTCTGATGGGGCCAGGGTTTGGTACGTTCCTCTGAGGGGGGGCCAGGGTTTGGTACGTTCCTCTGAGGGGGCCAGGGTTTGGTACGTTCCTCTGAGGGGGGGCCAGGGTTTGGTACGTTTCTCTGAGGGGGGGGGCAGGGTTTGGTACGTTTCTCTGAGGGGGGGGGCAGGGTTTGGTACGTTCCTTTGAGGGGGGCCAGGGTTTGGTACGTTCCTCTGATGGGGCCGGGGTTTGGTACATTCCTCTGAGGGGGGCCAGGGTTTGGTACGTTCCTCTGATGGGGCCAGGGTTTGGTACGTTCCTCTGAGGGGGCCAGGGTTTGGTACGTTCCTCTGAGGGGGGGCCAGGGTTTGGTACGTTTCTCTGAGGGGGGGGCCAGGGTTTGGCACGTTCCTCTAGGGGGGCCAGGGTTTGATACGTTCCTCTGAAGGGGGCCAGGGTTTGGTACGTTCCTCTGAGGGGGCCAGGGTTTGGTACGTTCCTCTGAGGGGGGGGGCAGGGTTTGGTACGTTCCTCTGAGGGGGCCAGCGTTTGGCACGTTCCTCTAGGGGGGCCAGGGTTTGATACGTTCCTCTGAGGGGGCCAGGGTTTGGCACGTTCCTCTAGGGGGGCCAGGGTTTGATACGTTCCTCTGAGGGGGACCAGGGTTTGGTACGTTCCTCTGAGGGGGCCAGGGTTTGGTACGGTCCTCTGAGGGGGGCCAGGGTTTGGTAAGTTCCTCTGAGGGGGCCAGGGTTTGGTACGGTCCTCTGAGGGGGGCCAGGGTTTGGTACGTTCCTCTGAGGGGGGCCAGGGTTTGGCACGTTCCTCTGAGGGGGCCAGGGTTTGGTACGTTCCTCTGATGGGGGCCAGGGTTTGGTACGTTCCTCTGAGGGTGGCCAGGGTTTGGTACGTTCCTCTGAGGGGGGGCCAGGGTTTGGTACGTTCCTCTGAGGGGGCCAGGGTTTGGCACGTTCCTCTGAGGGGGCCAGGGTTTGGTACGTTCCTCTGAGGGGGGGCCAGGGTTTGGTACGTTTCTCTGATGGGGGGCCAGGGTTTGGTACGGTCCTCTGAGGGGGGGCCACAGTTTGGTACGTTCCTCTGAGGGGGCCAGGGTTTGGTACGTTCCTCTGATGGGGCCAGGGTTTGGTACGTTCCTCTGAGGGGGGGCCAGGGTTTGGCACGTTCCTCTGAGGGGGCCAGGGTTTGGTACGTTCCTCTGAGGGGGGGCCAGGGTTTGGTACGTTCCTCTGAGGGGGGGGCCAGGGTTTGGTACGTTTCTCTGATGGGGGGCCAGGGTTTGGTACGTTCCTCTGAGGGGGCCAGGGTTTGGTACGTTCCTCTGATGGGGCCAGGGTTTGGTGCGTTCCTCTGAGGGGGGCCAGGGTTTGGTACGTTCCTCTGAGGGGGCCAAGGTTTGGTACGTTCCTCTGATGGGGCCAGGGTTTGGTACGTTCCTCTGAGGGGGCCAGGGTTTGGTACGTTCCTCTGAGGGGGGGGCCAGGGTTTGGTACTGTCCTCTGAGGGGGGCCAGGGTTTGGTACGGTCCTCTGAGGGGGGCCAGGGTTTGGTACTGTCCTCTGAGGGGGGCCAGGGTTTGGTACGGTCCTCTGATGGGGCCAGGGTTTGGTACGTTCCTCTGAGGGGGCCAGGGTTTGGCACGTTCCTCTGAGGGGGCCAGGGTTTGGTACGTTCCTCTGAGGGGCCAGGGTTTGGTACGGTCCTCTGAGGGGGGCCAGACTTTGGTACGTTCCTCAGGGTTTGGCACAGTAAAAACCAGTGATGGGTGGTGTATAATTCCTGCAGTTTGTGCTCATTTCTTCACAACGAGAACATAAGACTGACTGGAATCTGCATGTGGAGGAAAATTATAGTGGAGTTCTTGGCTTCAAGTGGACAAACAGACAATGTTTGATAGTTAGTTTCTTTAGTTTTCACTCTAACTCACTGAGGGACCACAAGAATTTATGTTTCACACGTTTATAGACTTTATTAGAGTATATATTAGAGTATATTTATATAAATTCAACAGTTTATTGAGCGTGCTTGTAAGAAAATACTATATACTATCTACCGGGCTTAATTTCATTATTCTTCCATTTGTTCCATGTTTTTTTCGGTTGAGTTTTGGTCTCACAAACACTAAAAAGGTATCAAATTGACCAGCTCCACCATCACAAGTGTGCTATGACTTTTCTAAGGGTTTCAGCAAACGGTCTCCAAATTATTCTGCAAAAACACGCCAAAAAATCCCCCCAATGTTACCCTATGAAGAGGCTAGAGTGATGACACCATCGCTAGGGTGCAGAGGGAGAGAAAATTTGCATCATATTTATAATGCATTCTATTGTTTACTAACTTTATTTGTTTAAGAAAGCAGCCCATTGAGTTTTTCTGCAGAATCCACATAAAAAATGTCTATTTGATTCCCACTCTATAATTAATTTCATCATCTTTCATATCGTTAATCTGTGACTTTTCCCTTTAATATTGACATCAGAATCGGCCTCAGAAACCCAAATCATTCAGCCTTAATGGCCCTGAAATATTCTAAATATCCTGTTGAAGCGTTTTAAATTTCCTCACAACATGTTTGTATCTGCGGCTTCTTCTAGAATCTAAAGTAAAGGCTGAGTGGATGTGTGAGGTCACGGTGGTCACACTTTCACACAGAAAACCTGCAATTAATGTTCAGCCTTTTATTAAGTGTTACCACAATATTTCCCAAACCGTAACCGACAGTTTCAGCTGCCCAACACAAACCATGCTGTCGTTTTTCAGCATCGATATTGTGTTGGAAGGAATCCAGAGAGGTTTGGCTGAAGCTCTCCGAGAGCCACTTAGACTATTGTTGAGCATAGAAAACATGAGGGAAAGTTTAAGAAAAGGCAGCGAGGAAAATGAGAGAAAATGAGAGAAAATGAGTGTTTTGAGGCTGTGGAGAGCTGACCTTTTGGAGATAGCAGGTACCAACAGACCCAGGAGGCTGAGAGCGGCCTGGCTCGGATCAGTCCGGTATTCCCGCCAAACACTGCTGAGTAATGCTGTTAGTAAATACCAGGCCAATTACTGCTAACGAGGGCCTAATTGGAACCACATGAACATTTATTGAATTTGTCAGAGAAAGGTAGAGTGGAGATCGCTAACGAAGTGCAGCCCGAGTGCCAGGGATAGTGCCAGGGAGATATATATATATATATATATATATATATATATAGTTCAGTTCAGCTTTTTTTCAGTTCAGCTTTTTTTATTTCGAACATGTGCGAGTAACACAACAAAGTCAACTCAAAAACAAACAAATCCAATGAGAATAATCAAAAGAAAAAATAGCAATAGTCAAAACAAAAAGCTATAATGTGATGCAACATGTCCGAAAAGGAGCAGGATGAAGCATTATGTTTATTTAAACCTTCTCCACTACTCAATTAACAAAATTTTTTTCCTAAACATACATATTTACATAATACAAATGTACAAAAAAATAGAAAATAAATAGATTAATATGATATATATCAGTGAATATTTAGAAAATAAAACATATATTTCTCGCTAGAAATGTGATCAAAATCCATTTTCATGCATTTTCAAGTCAAAATATTGTTTTTTTTCACTAAAAATGAGAGAACTGTCCGCCATGTTTTTTGTTTTTGTTGTTGCCATGCTGTGTGTGTGTGTGTGTGTGTGTGTGTGTGTGTGCTGTGTGTGTGTGTGTGATAGTTCCTCCCTCGTCTCTTCTGTTTGATCAGTAATTAAACTGGTTCTGGTTCTCAGAGTGGTAGAACTGGTTCTAACTCTGAGAGAACCAGAGTTATTGTGACATTGACTCGAGGTGTTTCTAGTCACTGAGTCACTGTCTGATGACTTGCAACTTCAACTTCAACTTCAACTTTAAGTTAAGTTCCTTTATTTGTACCCAGAGGTAGATTTTGAGGTAGATTTAGTTTGCAGTATAGAGTCTCATACACACACACAATAGAGGCACATATCACACATCATTCAACTGAAGACAGAGGGAGTTAAGAAATGGCAAATTAAATAAAAATTACATAAAATTAAAGATTAAAAGTTCTTACAGGTCCAGACTATACTTAGATATTGATGTGAGCTAAAAGATGAATAGCAAAAAAAGAAGACAGAAAAATAAAAACAAAATAAAACAGCAAAATAAAATAAAACTTGTTTGGGTTGTAAAAACGTAGATAAAGGTTAAAATGTATATATAGAAATAGTAAATCCATGCATAAAAGCAACAATAAATAAACATCTGTGTAAAGCAGCTATGACTTGTTCCTCAGTGTAATGGCTGCAGGGACCAAACTGGGTAACGCTTTATAATAAGGTCCTTAATAACCATTAATTAACAAGTAATAAGGCATTGTTCTCGCTTTAGATCCTGTAGTTGCAAAAAGCATAGTTAACTTATAGTTAACTTATAATAGATGAGCAATAAAGTATATTTTAATATCAATAAGCAAACAAAATAAGATTAATAAAGGCATGGCAAAGACATAATGGGTGGGTTATGGGTGTTTTTATAATGCCATTATTAACACTTAGTGCAGCATCACAAATGAAGACATTATAATCCATCTGAATTCAGCCATCGTGCTTCTCTCTTGGTGTCTCGCTCTCAACTGTCAAAGTCTCTGACCAGCTGCTTCTTAAAATGAACACAGTTTAATGTTAACAGTAGAAGACGTCTTGGTCATCAATAGAGGAAGTTTAATGTCTGAAGATTGTTTCTTGGTTCCTCATTCTATCTTGGCGCTAATTTATTAATTATGTTTTCTAAGAAAGGAGAAGTATTGTGGTGAGACTGTGTCTAACAGCAGAGCTCTGCAGGTTTTACCCTCTAATGCTGACCAGATAAACATCACAAACACTAACTACACTAACAAGGATCTGACAGAACTGTTGGTGAATAACTTGAATGTAGAGCATCAAGTCTCCAAAACCCCAGAACAGATGCAGCAGCAGGTCTGTCAGTGTGTGTGTGTGTGTGTGTGTGTGTGTGTGTGTGTGTGTGTGTGTGTGATAGTTCCTCCCTCGTCTCTTCTGTTTGATCACTAATTAAACTGGTTCTGGTTCTCAGACTGAGTGTAATGGCTGCAAAAACTCTGTGTGCAACGGATGGGAACTGTCGTTTAAAACTGGAAAAAAAAAAACTTGACTTGATATTGAAAATAAAAGACTTGAGACTCGACTTGGAAGTGAAAGACTCATGACTTGTCTTCACCTTGAGACATGATGACTTGAATGACTTTTCAGTGTTCAGTTTATGTTTTCACCAGAGATGGAAAGTAACTAAGTACATTTACTCAACAACTGTACTTAGTTACTATTCTGTGGTACTTGTACTTTACTTGAGTATTTCCATTTTATGTAACTTTATACTTCTACTTCACTACATTTTAGAGGTAAATATTGAACGTTTTACTCCACTAGATTTATCTGACAGCTTTAGTTACTTTACAGGAAGAGATTTAACATAAAAAAAAAAAAATTAAAGTGATTTGACTTGTATTTTTAAATTAAACCTCATAACAGTAGTTTAGTAGTTAAAATTAGCCATATCTTTAAATTAAATGCTGCTTACATTAATGCATCATAATTCCAATCCAATAATAGATTGTTTTTATATGTTCTAAAGTATTTAGTACATTTTGATGCTGATACTTTTGTACTTTTGCTTCAGTACGTTTTGAATGCAGGACTTTTACTGTAGTGGAGTCATTTCACAGTGTTGTATTAGTACTTTTTCTGAAGTAACTAATAATTTTTTCCATGACTGTATATAAATATTTTTCATATTCTACATTCTGCTGATATATCTTCAGTTCTCTGAGCCTCAGAGCTCCGTTTCTCGGCCAAAAACTACTTTTTAGCCAAACTGTACACCGTGTGACATGTTCACACACACACACACACACACACACACACACACACACACACACACACACACACACACTAAATAAAGCACACACAGTGTACACAAACACATGGACACACACACACATATACACACACACTAAGAAACGTGCATTAACACACGCACGGACACACACTAAAACACAAAACATTAAATAAAACACACATGGACACACACTAACAAACACACAAACACACACACACACACACACTAAAAAACACACATGGACGCACACACACACACTAAATAAATTTATCAATTTGAGATTTCCTTTAATGTAAAGTGCATTACAAATAAAATGTATTATTATTATTATTATTATTATTATTATTAAGTAAAGCACACATGGACACACATGTTGGTGTATTCAGGTCTTTCCGTCATATGAGGACCAGGGCTTTAAAGGACAAAGCGAGGACATTTTTCTCCTGAGGCCTGTTTGAGGGTTCAGACTTGGTTTTAAGGTGCAGGTTATAATTAGGTTTAGGTGAGGTGGTAAGGGTTCAGTTAGGCATTTAGTGTGATGGTGAAGATTAAAAATAGAACATAGATATCAGGATACAGCCTTCTGTTTTTCTGTAAACATAAAATGTTTGTATGTAGAGCACTTTACATGTTCACCTTCATGCTTGATCGAATATAAACAATATTAACAAGAAGTATTATTATGTATATAAAATAATTCCCTAAAATAATGAAGTAAGTCTGCTGCAGCTTTAAAGAGAACCAGTAAATCTGAGACTAAAAACAACAGGAATCCACTTCAGATTGTTGGTTCAATTCAACTTTATTGTTCAGTGCAACAACTAGCAACATGCAGAGTAATGTACATATAGTATTATATAACAGTAGGTGGTGGATATGAACACACCAAGATATAAACAGCATGAACATGTGCAGCAGTTACAGCAGGCAGTGCAGGTATAAGTATAAAATATATCAAACAGGTGTGAGTACAAGATATGCTCATAATGACACATTATATAGAGAACTAGAAAATTTCCTCTGGGGAAATTTTGAAAGGGCCACGGGGGTTACTGCCGGTGTGTGTACACTATGATGAGATTCTTCAGAGATTTCAAACTATGCCCTTTAACCTCAAAATGTGTGTGTGTGTGTGTGTGTGTGTGTATCTGTAACTGTAATCACATCAAAGATCAAAGGCAATCAGATCAAAGCAATCAACAGAATTAACTGACACCTGTTCCGGCATAGTGACAGCAGAGGTGGACAGACTTGAATTTCTGGCCTCGAACAGAAAGCATTTTTGGCAAAACCATAATACCTATCATTGATCCGACTTCACTTTGAGCGTCTCGCGTTCTTCCTGAACGTCTACATATGGCTTTTTTTAAGAAAATGAAAAAATAGCTTTGTTAGAGCGATCTAAAAAAACTGTTACATCTCCCTTCTTTTAGAAATCTTCCTGTGTTTTTAATATGGGACCCAATGAGGCTGTTGGTGGTGTTGGTGGCGCATCTGTGCATCCTACGCCCAAACTATAACTCTGACAGCTTTACCAGAGGATTGTGAGTGAGAAGACTAATTTTCCTACGTTTCTATGTATAAATTATTTCTGTAGAGTGGAATTTGCGGCCTGGAGCGCAGTTTTCAAATTTATTTTTTGACAGTTTTACCTCTCCCTCTACACTCTGGCGATGACATCACACACTGTGACACGAACATTCCGTGCAATACACACCCATTATAATCTCAGAATTTCTCCAAAAATGATCATGGTCATTGAACAGGGATTGATAAAAAACTATATGACCTATCGAAATGTGGATTAATACACCAATACACAGGACTTGTGTCTACTGGGTAAAGTTTAAATTGAGTCTCTAGGTGAAATTATTATGGAGAAGTAGACGTTTAAAAATCTCCAATTTTTTTTTTTTTCGCTCATTTTTTGTCGGCCGACCCATTCACTTCAATGCAAAATTTTGGGCAGTTTTTCGCGACTTATGTCTCGAAAAATTCGTATTCTGTCAAGAAAAGTAACAGCACACCGATCCCGATCAAACCGCACGTTTTGATATATAATTTATCCTGCAACTCTTCAAGTTGTAGGACTAGTAGCGGGACGAAATTGTGTCCGGAAGAGGAATAAGAAGAAATCCACAGTATAACAGTAGTGCAGCACTGGTCCCTACAGCTATTGCTGTATGGGACCAGTGCTATACACTGGTCCCAGTGAGATATATACAGATATATACAGTGAGGACAAGAAGTATGAAGCGTCTCAGGCCTTCTTATTGTCCTCTTGACAGCATCCCTCCCCGTCTCTTGAAGGATGTTTTAATGTTATTGGGCCCTCCTTGTGTTACGGATCTGATTCATTCATCTCTGATGTCTGGATGTGTCCCAGCTGCCTTTAAACATGCTGTGGTCCAGCCCCTCCTCAAGAAACATCATCTAGATCCCTCAGTTTGATCTCATTTTAGGCCCATCTCTAAACTTCCTTTTCTTTCTAAGGTTTTGGAGAAGGTGGTCAATGAACAGCTGCAGTCTTTTATTGATCTTAATGGCGTCTCTGAGAAGCTCCAGCCTGGTTTTAAGTCACGCCATAGCACAGAAACGGAGCTTTTAAGGATTTTAAATGACCTTCTGTTAACAGTGGACTCTGGTAACCCTGCGGTCCTGGTCCTTCTGGATCTGACAGCTGCCTTCGACACAGTTGATCACAACATTCTCCGTTCTCTCCTAAACACCTGTGTCGGCATTAAAGGCACCGCTCTGAACTGGTTTGAGTCCTTCCTGTCAGATAGGAGCTTCTCTGTGCAGCTGGGCCAGTTTTCCTCAGACCCTTCCCCCCTGAGCTGTGGGGTGCCTCAGGGTTCTATTTTGGGCCCCCTCCTCTTTTCTATTTACATGTTGCCATTTGGATCCATATTTCAAAAGCATAATGTCTCATTTCATTGCTATGCGGACGACGTACTAATATATGTGCAGGTCTTATTAGACTGCCTGAAAGACACCCAGTCATGGATGGAAGCAAACTTCCTCTCAATTAATAAAAACAAGACTGAGATCATTTTATTTGGCCAACAAAATATTTTAGATGGCTATGACAGCTCCATTGGTAGCCTTGAATCTCTGTGTCAACCAGTCTGTTTAGCACTTTAAAACATTATTAAAAACCTTTTATTTATTCTCCTTGGCGTTCAGTCCCAGCGAGGCAAGAATCCTTGGCTTTCTTTAACTTTTTTACCCTTTTATTTTTCTTTTCTATCTCTAACTCTGTTTTTAGATTGAGTTTTTATTCATATTTTATTGTTTTACTGTTGTATTTTAATAACTGTACAGCACTTTGGTCAACCGAGGTTGTTTTTAAATGTCTATAATTAAACTTTGACTTGACTTGACTTGACTTAATATTTATGGGTAGGTGAGAGTTAAACAATGACGTAAACTAAGTTTCACCAACAGGGGGCGTCTCTTAATGTCAGATCAGAACCTGAGTGTCTTTGTCTGGCTCAAAGTTAAAAACTAATACAGAGGAACAAGAAAGACAATATTTCATTATTTCTGTTTTCTACATATGTTGAGCTGATATCTACCAGCAGTGGACTCTGTGCTGAGTTGATGTTGTTGATCAGTGGAGTCTGATGGAGGCAGAAGGCTCTCCAATGTTTTCATAGTGCACCGTACCTTCATCTTCATCTTCATAATTACGCTGCTGGGAGAAACAAAAACAACATACTTCAGATTCTGCATGAAAAACAAATATTACACTGAAAAAAGTCATAATTTGTTGTTTAAACTCACATTGTTTTCTCCCATCTGTGCTCTGTTCCCTGAAAAGACAAAATAAAAGAGTCAACTTTAGCTTCCAGCATAAAAATCCAGGTGAATTCAAACTTCCTGTTTTTAAAAGGGTCTTGTCTGAACGTTGTCACCTTTAGTTCTTGTCCACATGTAGACTGCAACAACAGTTATATGATGAGAGCTGCTAAACCCAGCAGCACATAGATGATCCTCCACCAGCCTGGAGAGAGAAGTTAGAAATGTTAAATATAGTCGCAGGTTTCATCATCATCACACATTTGTTAGCGTGTTCTTGTGCTCTCCGTGTCTCTGAAAGTGACAAAAGTGTTTTCTTTCCATACATCAATCAATCAATTAATCAATCAATTAATCAATCAGACTTTATTTGTATGTCACTTTCCATACAAGAGACATGCAACACAAAGTGCTTTACATAAAAAAGGAGAAAGTAATAATAATAATATCAATATTAAAAATAAGAAAACACAGAAACAAGCAAACACCCTCCATCCTGTTAAAAACAAAGCACAAACTGAGGAAGCTCCATCTCAACATGGAGCAGAGAGGAAACACTGGAGGCAGACTAGAAATTAATTAGATAGAAAATAAAGTAAGGCAAGAAAAAAATAAAATAAGATTCAAAAAAATAAAAGTCAATAATAATAACAATAAAAAGTTTTAAAAAATACATAAAAAAGATAAAACAATGAATAAATAATTACGAAGTAGAGCATGATATATATATATATATATATATATATATATATATATATATATATATATATATATATATTCAATTCAATTGAATTCAATTGGCTTTATTGGCATGACGTAACAATGTATATATTGCCAAAGCAAGCATCAGAAAAAAAGATAACAAGATAAGGAAAGCAATATTTACAATAAATTATTATAATTCTATTATTCATTTTAAAAGAAAAGAAAAACGAATAAGAATAAAAGAAAGCAGTATTTACAAGCATACATGTATTTATATATATATATATATATATATATATATACTAATAAATAGTAGCAAATAAATTAATAAAAGAGAAGATGTTATAACACTAAGATGAGCAGAAAAATCTCTAAAAAGGGTTCAAGTAAAAGCCAAATTAAAAGATAAGTCTAAAGTTTGCTCTTAAAAATATGAACAGTCTATGAACATATAATTCTGTTCTGTTCACTCTCTACCTTGTTGTTGTTTTCTTCCATCGTTGTTGTTTGTCTCTTCTGTTGTGCTGAATGTTGTTGTTGTTGTTGTTGCTGCTGCGGCCTCGTCACCTTATGGAATACAAAAACAATAAGCAACAGATGCAACAATGATCCACATCAGTTTGAAGTGAGTTTAAACAGCTCATCATATTCTCACCTGGTTTCTCACCTGAGGACTGAGGAGGGCTGAAGGGGAACAGATACACCTTTCCACTGATAACATCTGTCACTTCACATTTCAATGAGTCGTTCTTTGACTTCCGATTGAAGTCAGATGTTGTAAATGTCGCTCTGGCTGAACAGACATCCTGTGATGTCTCTCTGTCTGTGACATCATTTCCCTCATGCAGCCACTTCACTGAGTAGTAACACCCCCAACCATGTTTAGTCAGAGAACACAACAATCTGACTGTACTAGTGTTCTTCTGTTCAGTGACTGGTGAAGATGGAGATATTGTGAGAGAAAGACAACAAGAGTAAAATTAACTTCATCACTGGAATCAGAATTATTGTAATATTTCAGTATTTTGTTCAAACAAGACAGTTAAACTGTATGACTTAAATACTCACTGCTGACAACAGAAAGGTAAACATCATCAACTAGTCCTGATCCGTTCTTTCTGCAGGTGTAATAACCACCAACATCCTCCACTGTGAGATTCTTTATAACCAGAGAACATTGTTCTGTAACACTCAGTCTGTCTGATTTAGTTGCAGCATCTTTGTGAATCTGTCCACCATCAAACAGTGTGACTGTCTTCCATGAATTATCAGTGAACAACCAGGTAACTTTGTCACACTTATCCTGATCATGTTCCACATTGTAACAAGGCAAAGTAGCTTCATCTCCAACTCTGACAGTGACTAAGGAAGATTGCCCAGCTGCTTCTGTTGAGAAAATATAAAAAATGAACTAAAATAGGAATTTGTCTGTTATGTTCATAAGTAGTGTGATGGTAGTTTGAGATAAGTTTGTGTTTCTTTGGTTTCAAGGCAGATTTAGTTGTATAGCACCATTCATACACATTAAAGACATTAAATAGACATTAAAGCACCAGAAGCAGCACTGTGTCTCATCTTTGGCTCCAAGAGTTCACTAAACTCACCACGTTACTAACTAAACTTGTGTTCTTACCTCTAAAGCTGAACAGCAGCATCACAAATGAAGACATTATAATCCATCTGAATTCAGCCATCGTGCTTCTCTCTTGGTGTCTCGCTCTCAACTGTCAAAGTCTCTGACCAGCTGCTTCTTAAAATGAACACAGTTTAATGTTAACAGTAGAAGACGTCTTGGTCATCAATAGAGGAAGTTTAATGTCTGAAGATTGTTTCTTGGTTCCTCATTTTTTCTTTGCACTAATTTCATCATTCCTGTTTTCTAAGAAAGGAGAAGTATTGTGGTGAGAATGTGTCTAACAGCAGAGCTCTGCAGGTTTTACCCTCTAATGCTGACCAGATAAACATCACAAACACTAACTACACTAACAAGGATCTGACAGAACTGTTGGTGAATAACTTGAATGTAGAGCATCAAGTCTCCAAAACCCCAGAACAGATGCAGCAGCAGGTCTGTCAGAATTCTCCCGTGGCTATTCCAACATACAAATTGATTATGTACATTCACTGAGTCAATATTTAGAAAATAAAACATATATTTCTCGCTAGAAATGTGATCAAAATCCATTTTTATGCAGAAACAAAGTCAAACTAGGCCTGCAAGCAGGACTGAACGGGACCGAGCCGAGTGGAGCCGTCGGGAGAGGCCACGTCAGCGGAGGCCACGTCGGGCGTGGTGCTGTAGGCTCAGTCCCTATGCGTACCAAATGGTGTGTCTCCTACCACTGTCCTCGGGGTAGGGGTAAAACATGTTACGTGCTGTTGCCAGCAGGGGGCGCTATAACTGTGTGTCAATATTGACATGTGGGTGTGTTCCGGGCTGGCCCCTAATCACGTGTGTGAAATTTGGGACAGATTGGACATTGTATAGTTAAGTTATCCAGTCTGGTGTTAGATGGCGAGACGCCATATTTTGCCGCCATGCCACGCCCACATAGTGTGACCGTCGGTAAAGCTTTCAATAACTTTTGATCCCAAAGGCCTTGTGATGGTGCTGACCAAGTTTGAAGGTGATTGGGTAAAATCTGTAGGAGGAGTTTGTTAAAGTATGTGAGGTAGAAATGGCAGAAAACGCTGAATATTGCGATATGCAAACCAAGATGGCGGACGTCCTGTTGGGTTTGAGGTATGGCTCCAAGAGGCTTTTTGGTGCGTCTCCACATGATTCATATGTATACCAAATTTTGTGTGTCTAAGTGAAACCTACTGCTGGGGCTAGGTGTAGAACATGTGACTTCCTGTTGCCAGCAGGGGACGCTATGACTGTGTGTCATTATTGAGACGTGGGTGTGTTCAGGGCTGGCTCTTCATCACGTGTGAGAAATTTGAGACAGATTGGACAATGTATGGTGAAGTTATCCAGTGTGGTGTTAGATGGCGAGACGCCATATTTTGCCGCCATGCCACGCCCACATAGTGTGACCGTCGGTAAAGCTTTCAATAACTTTTGATCCCAAAGGCCTTGTGATGGTGCTGACCAAGTTTGAAGGTGATTGGGTAAAATCTGTAGGAGGAGTTTGTTAAAGTATGTGAGGTAGAAATGGCAGAAAACGCTGAATATTGCGATATGCAAACCAAGATGGCGGACGTCCTGTTGGGTTTGAGGTATGGCTCCAAGAGGCTTTTTGGTGCGTCTCCACATGATTCATATGTATACCAAATTTTGTGTGTCTAAGTGAAACCTACTGCTGGGGCTAGGTGTAGAACATGTGACTTCCTGTTGCCAGCAGGGGGCGCTATGACTGTGTGTCAATATTGAGACGTGGGTGTGTTCAGGGCTGGCTCTTCATCACGTGTGAGAAATTTGAGACAGATTGGACAATGTATGGTGAAGTTATCCAGTGTGGTGTTAGATGGCGAGACGCCATATTTTGCCGCCCTGCCACGGCCACATATTGTGAAGCTCAGTAAAGGTTTTGATAAGTTGTGTTCCCCAAGGCCTTGTGATGGTACTGACCAAGTTTGAAGTAAATGGGATGAAATCTGTTGGCGGAGTTATGTAAAGTATGCAACATGGTAATTTTATGAAAGGGGGCATGTATAAGGCATAAGGGGCGGGGCTTTATGAAATATTGTTATTTCGAAGTGTTAAGAGCTGGACTCTGATGAAGCATGAGAAGTTTGGAGCAGATGGGACAAAGTATGGAAAAGTTATAGGATGTTGTGTTTTATGGCGAGACGGCATATTTTGCCGCCATGCCACGGCCACATAGTGTGTCCGTTGGTAAAGATTCGAATAACTTTTGATCCCAAAGGCCTTGTGATGCTACTGACCAAGTTTGAAGTTGATTGGGTAAAATCTGTAGGAGGAGTTCGTTAAAGTATGCGACCTGGAAATGGGGCAAAAGGCTGAATATTGCGATATTCAAACCAAGATGGCGGACTTCCTGTTGGGTTTGAGGTATGGCTCCAAGAGGCTTTTTGGTGCGTCTCCACATGATTCATATGTGTACCAAATTTCGTGTCTCTACGTGAAACCTACTGCTCGGGCTAGGTGTAAAACATGTTAGTTTCTGTAGCCAGCGGGGGGCGCTATGACTGTGTTTCAATATTGACATGTGGGTGTGGTCAGGGCTGGCGCCTCATCATGTGTGAGAAATTTGGGACAGATTGGAGAATGTATGGTCAAGTTATCCAGTCTGGTGTTAGATGGCGAGACGCCATATTTTGCCGCCATGTCACGGCCACATATTGTGAAGGTCAGTAAAGGTGTTGATAAGTTGTGTTCCCCAAGGCCTTGTGATGGTACTGACCAAGTTTGAAGTCAATGGGAATAAATCTGTTGGAGGAGTTATGTAAAGTATGCAACGTGGTCATTTTATGAAAGGGGGCGTGGATAAAGCATAAGGGGCGGGGCGTGATGAAATATTGTTATGTAGAAGTGTTAAGGGCTGGACTCGGATGAAGCAGGAGAAGTTTGGATCAGATCGGACAAAGTATGTAAAAGTTATAAAGATCTGTTGTTTTTGGGCGAGACGGCAGATTTTGCCGCCATGCCACGGCCACATAGTGTGAGCGACGGTAAAGATTTGAATAACTTTTGATCCCAAAGGCCTTGTGGTGCTACTGACCAAGTTTGAAGTGGATCAGATAAAATGTGTAGGAGGAGTTCGTTAAAGTATGCGACCTGGAAATGGCCCAAAACGATGAAAAGTGCGACATGCAATCCAAGATGGCCGACTTCCTGTTCGTTTTCGGGTATGGGTTCTTGAGACTTTTTGGTGCGTCTTTGCATGATACACGTATGTACCAAATTTCGTGTCTCTAGGTGAGAAAATCCTATATTGTGAGGCTGTTTTGAAAATTGCAAGGGGGCGCTAGTGAGTCATTTTGCAAGGTCCATTCCCGCGAATACCAGAATACCTAAATTTCACGTGAGATGTATGTATATTCCAATTTTGGTGAGTTTTTGAATATGATAAAGCCCCCAAAAAGGCGATTCATTTGGGCGATGAATAATAATAATAATAGACGGATGAAAAACAATAGGGTCCTCGCACCTTCGGTGCTCGGTCCCTAAATATTGATTTTTTTCACTAAAAATTAGAGAACTGTCCGCCATGTTTTTTGTTCTGACCGCCGGGACCTTGAAAGTCACGTGACTTGGAACAAACCAATAGGAACAAATATCCATGGAATAGCCACGGGATATGATGTCATTAACTTGCATTGTAGCCAAATCCGTGTCAGTTTCACGGAAATTTGAGTGATTCCGTGGCTATTCCACGGATTCCTGTGAGACCAGGTTCAACTCAACTCAACTTTATTTGTAAATCACTTTAAAACAACCACAGCCACAACAAAGTGCTGTACATAAACAAACAGAACAAGCACAATTAAATAAATAAAACAGGAATAAACACTAAAATAGTTGCATTGCTTTAAAAATAAACAAATAAATAAAATAAAAATCTGAAACGTGCTGTCATTATTGTGGATTTAGCTTGTTTTTCTTGTCAGTTCTAAAAAAAAACAGCCAAAACTTTGCCTTAAAATGACCACTGGATAATGCCACTTTAATATGAATGATGCATTTGTTAAATTTTACTGCCTAAGAACCGTTTTAGAAGAAAACATTTAGCAGAAAGGTGAATCAGAATACAGTAACCAACTGTTACTGGTTTATTTCCCCTGGCAGAGCCACGTATTCTCCCATGTTTGTGGTTTTATCCTCATTTATTTCTGCAGATTTTTGTAATCATAGTGGACTTGTTTTTATTTAACCTTTTATTTTTCCGGGAAAGCGTCCCAGTGAGATTAAAACATCTCTCTGTGTGTCTTTTTTTTAAATGCAGTCATGGATTTAATGACACAAACTCACTTAATTAAAAGTTTGAACTGGAAACGTTGAGTTTTAATCCTGAGAGACGAGTCGATGTCCTTCAGCTGCAGAACCCAACAAACAGTTTCTGAAACGTTTTTAAAGTTTTCACACGATGAAAAACCACCGAGTGTTGAAGCTGATGTCCTCAAGTCCCCTCAGTAATTATATGTTTGGCTGCTTCACACATCATCTGTTGTTGGTTACAGTTTGTAGGTTTGTGGGAAATTCAGTGACATAACTTCACAAAGTCTGTTAGATAGAGTTTCTACTGGATCACTGATGGAGAGAAACTAAGAACATTTACTCAAACAGGCTGCAGCCATATATAATTAGGCATTATTCTCTATTTATTAGTCTTTTTGTGAAAATGGTAAAGCAAAAAAATGGTGTTTTATTCAACAAACGGTCCAGAAATCCAAAGCTGTTCACTTTATTTTCCATATAAAACGAAGAAAAGCATCAAATTTTCACATTTAGGATGCATGAAAACAGCAAAAATGTGGTTTTTATTGCTTAAAAAATGACAAAGAAACAATTATGCATTGATCAAAATAGTTGCCACGTAATTTTCAACTCATCTTTGCAGCTCTAATTTAGATTTTTAACATGTAATTTACCTTTTCAAAGCTATTTTCTGCCACGTTATACTTACAATCCACTTGATCACAGGAGGAGTTTTTATACTTTGTACTGCAAATAATTTATCCGAAATAAAATAAAAACAAGTCCACAATTATTACATAAGTCTGCAGAATTAAATGAGGATAAAACCACAAACATGGGAGAATACGTGGCTCTGCCAGGGGAAATAAACCAGTAACACTCGGTTACTGTGTGTTCTGATTCACCTTTTGGCAAAATGTTTTTTTCTAAACCGGTTCTCAGAAATCCAAAGCTGTTCACTTTATTTTCATATCAGACGAAGAAAAGCATCAAATTTTCACATTTAAGATGCATGAAAACAGCAAAAATGTGTCTTTTATTTTTTGCTTAAAAAATGACAAAGAAACAATTATGCATTGATCAAAATAGTTGCCACGTAATTTTCAACTAATCTTTGCAGCTCTAACTTAGATTTTTAACTTGTAATTTACCTTTTCAAGCTGTTTTCTGCCATGTTATTCTTCAAATCCACTTGATCTCAGGAGGAGTTATTGTACTTTGTACTGCAAATAATTCATCCAACAGCTGTTGTCCGGATTAAAATTTTACAAATAAAACATTTGATCAGTTTATAAAATATAATGCATCGTATATTTGCAATTTTAAGCAAAATTTCAAGGTTTCAAGTTGATCTCAACTGATTTTCCTGCAAACAGTTTTCTGTACAATATTTCATCTTCATGCTGTTCTTACATACAGTCAACGTTTCTAAAGCTGCACTTATAGTTAATATTTATATTAACAATAGATAAATAACTGTGTGCACTGCTGACTATTGTCATGTTAATAAAAAATTTGATTCATAACATGTAATTTACCTTTTCAAAGCTATTTACAGCAACTTTATACTTATTATTGTATATTAGTAACTTAGTTATTGTACTTTGTATTTTTGTAAATCATTCATCCAACAGCTGCTGTAAACAGTCTACAGAAAAAGATTTTATAAACAAAACATTTGATCAGTTTATAAAATATAATGCATCATATTTTAGCAATTTTACGCAAAATTTCAAGGTTTCAAGTTGATCTCAACTGATTTTCCTGCTAAAAAAATTTTGTACGATATCACATGTTCATGTTGTTCTTACAGTATTAAAGACATTTATTGTCATAGTTTTAAAGCTGCACTTATAACTAATATTCATATCAACAATAGATAAATAACTGTGTGCACTGCAGACTATTGTCATGTTAATAAAAAATTTGATTCATAACATGTAATTTACCTTTTCAAAGCTATTTACAGCAACTTTATACTTGTATATTAGTAACTTAGTTATTGTACTTTGTATTTTTGTAAATCATTCATCCAACAGCTGCTGTAAACTAAAGATTTTATAAACAAAACATTTGATCAGTTTATAAAATATAATGCATCATATTTTAGCAATTTTACGCAAAATTTCAAGGTTTCAAGTTGATCTCAACTGATTTTCCTGCTAAAAAAATTTTGTACGATATCACATGTTCATGTTGTTCTTACAGTATTAAAGACATTTATTGTCATAGTTTTAAAGCTGCACTTATAACTAATATTCATATCAACAATAGATAAATAACTGTGTGCACTGCTGACTATTGTCATGTTAATAAAATGGCACTTAAAGCTGCAATAAAGAGTATTTTTAGTGCAGTTGTTGCAGCTCTAAAGAGCCTTTTAGCAGCTTTTTATCTCTCAGATCTGATCATATATTTTTACATTTCTCCATCCAAAAACCTCATAAAATAAGGAATCATTGTAGCTGCTGTGACTCTGAGTGGATGACATCCATCCTCTGCAGGAAGAGACGGTTTAAAGGTCAGAGAGACTTTTCACTGGCTGCTGGTTTGAAACCGGACACCAAGTCAGGACGTCGTCTCTGACCCGGAGACGCCACGCTGCTCTAACCAGGCCGACCTCCGACCTGATTCACTGCTCCTCCTCCTCCTCCTCCTCCCTCCATCACGTCATCCATTCCTCCTCTTACCCCCCTCCCCCCCTCCTTCCTCTCCTCATTATAAAGTGGCTCCTCATCCTGCCAGCTGATGGTTCAGTGCAGCGACGGCCCCGGGGCCCGACGCTCCGTCCCTTTGATTCACATCCACAGACTACACAAAGGAGGGCACACACACACACACACACACACACACACACACACATAATGCAATGCAACAATGCATGCATGTGCAACACACTGTGCTATATATAAATATATAAAAATCTCCTGCAGGCCAACACAGTGTTCAGTATATAATATAGTCTGTAGAGGTGATGCTCAGCCATGTGGACACACACTGGACATTGTGTGTGTGTGTGTGTGTGTGTGTGTGTGTGTGTGTGTGTGTGTGTGTGTGTGCGTGCGTGTGTGTGTGTTCTTGTACTTCCTATAAAGTGAGGACCGGAACACATTCTTAACCAACAGAGTGAGGACATTTCGGCCGATAGAATACAGAAGTATAATGATGTGTGTATATGTGTGTGTTTGTGTGTGTGTGTGTGTGTGTGTGTGTGTGTATGTGTGTGTTCTTGTACTTCCTATAAAGTGAGGACCGGAACACGTTCTTAACCAACAGAGTGAGGACATTTTTGCCAAGTGAGGACATTTCGGCCGGTCCTCACTTCTTTAAAGGCTTGTGTGAGAGTTCAGACTTTGAGCGTGTGTGTGTGTGTGTGTGTGTGTCTGTGTGTGTGTGTGTGTGGTGTGTGTGTGTGTGTGTGTGTGTGTGTGTGTGTGTGTGTGTGTGTGTGGAGCTTCTGTTGGATGAATGCCTCGAACCTCAAAAAGTCAAATTCTTCTGGAATAACTGAAAACAGTCCAGCAGATAATTAGCAGCTGCGTGTTTGTGTGTGTGTGTGTGTGTGTGTGTGTGTGTGTGTGTGTGTGTGTGTGTGTGTTGTGTAATTACAGGCTCACAGTGAACACGTCCTCAGCACGTCGTTCTGACCTTCTTGCAGCAGATAAAATCTGGAATCATGAACTTTATAACACAATAAAACACCTGAGATGTCTCCACGTTCTCCTACTTTCTGTTGAGGAAAGTGTGTTTAGTTTCCTCTCAGAATGCTCATATTATTTCATTTTTTCATTTATCCTTTATTTATTTTCTCGAGTATCAAAATGACCAAAAAAAGACATAAAATGACCAAAAAATACACAGAATAACCTAAGAAAGACACAAGATTATTAAAAAAGACACAAAATGACAGAAAAAAAACTAAATTACTTAAAAAAGAAACAAAATGACCCAAAAAGGACACAAAATTATTTAAAAAAGACACAAAATTACCCAAAAAGACACAAAATGACCAAGAAAGGACACAGAGTTACCAAAAAAGACACAAAAATATTTTAAAAAAGACACAAAATGACAGTAAAAAAACCTAAATTACTTAAAAAAGAAACAAAATGACCCCAAAAGGACACAAAATTATTTAAAAAAGACACAAAATGACCCAAAAAGACACAAAATGACCAAAAACTACAACAGAATAACCAAAAAAAGACACAAGATTATTAAAAAAAAGACACAAGATTTTTTTTAAAAAGACACAAAATGACCAAAAAAAAGACACAAAATGACCCAAAAAAGAAACAAAATGATCCAAAAAGACACAAAATCACCAAAAAATACAACAGAATAACCAAAAAAAGACACAAGATTATAAAAAAAAGACACAAAATGACCAAAAAAAGACGCAAAATTATTTAAAAAAGACACAAAATGACCAAAAACTACAACAGAATAACCAAAAAAAAGACACAAGATTATTAAAAAAAAGACACAAGATTAAAAAAAAAAGACACAAAATGACCCAAAAAAGAAACAAAATGATCCAAAAAGACACAAAATCACCAAAAAATACAACAGAATAACCAAAAAAAGACACAAGATTATAAAAAAAAAGACACAAAATGACCAAAAAAAGACACAAAATGACCCAAAAAAGAAACAAAATGATCCAAAAAGACACAAAATCACCAAAAAATACAACAGAATAACCAAAAAAAGACACAAGATTATAAAAAAAAAGACACAAAATGACCAAAAAAAGACGCAAAATTATTTAAAAAAGACACAAAATGACCAAAAACTACAACAGAATAACCAAAAAAAGACACAAGATTATTAAAAAAAAGACACAAGATAAAAAAAAAAAGACACAAAATGACCCAAAAAAGAAACAAAATGATCCAAAAAGACACAAAATGACCAAAAAATACAACAGAATAACCAAAAAAAGACACAAGATTATAAAAAAAAAAGACACAAAATGACCAAAAAAAGACGCAAAATTATTTAAAAAAGACACAAAATGACCAAAAAAAGACACAAAGTGACAGAAAAGTTGACAATTTTGAACCAAAATCTCTTGGACTTCAGAGGTTTAATCACTAGAGTGTGTTGGGTAATTACTATGTGAGCAGTTTAATAAAGTGCTGAGGTTTGGTGATATGTCTCCTATCAAGACTTTATAAAAGAAGAGGAAGCAGTTAAATAAATACATAAATACGACTCTGACTCAGTCAAACAAAAGCTGAGTCAGCTAGAAAAGAATTATTTGACATATTTGACCAGTCTATGACTTGTTTTTCTTGCCACAACTTTTTGTCTGTTTCCTTTCACATTTTGTCCCTTTGTGTCGATAAACTGCTGCCTTTCGTCTTTTTGAAACTTGTTTTCCTTTCTGGCTTTGAATAACTGTAGTTGTATTGTTGTGTGTGTGTGTTTGCTGTGAGGTTTGGCTGCTGTCTCCTCACATCTGACTGCTTCTTTGTGCGATTGATCCGCTTCATTATCTGATCGGGAGCGGCAGGGATTTCATATTTCTGAATCATAATAATACGTTTCCTTTTATCAGTAGCTAGGGTGGAGTGTGTTTATGTCACATTGTTTAATAAAACCTTGATGAGGCAGAGAGGGTTGCAGATTCATCTTGGACAGTTTCAGGAGTCAGGAGTCTAATTTGTAAACATATTTTGCTCCACAGCCCCAAAAAATAACCAATAAATGAATGTTTTATTAAAATCAGCAGCAGATTTTGATCGTCAGTCTGCAGAAAACTTCTCTGAGGAGACAAATTCTCCTTTTTTAACTGAGAGTCATCGAAACATTCTTGATAATAACCAAAATCATTATCAATTTTGTCTTTTTATTGGTTATTATAAGTCTTTTTTTGGTCATTTTGTGACTTTTTGGTCATTTTTACATCTATTTTTGGTCATTTTGTGTCTTTTTTGGTCATTTTTACATCAATTTTTGGTCATTTTGTGACTTTTTGGTCATTTTTACATCTATTTTTGGTCATTTTGTGTCTTTTTTGGTCATTTTTACATCAATTTTTGGTCATTTTGTGTCTTTTTTTGTCATTTTTACATCTTTTATTGGTCATTTTGTGTAATTTTTTGTCATTTTTACATCTATTTTTGGTCATTTTGTGTCTTTTTTGGGTCATTTTGTGTCTTTTTTGGGTCATTTTGTGTCTTTTTTTGTAATTTTTACATCTATTTTTGGTCATTTTGTGTCTTTTTTTGGTCATTTCGTGTCTTTTTTTGTCAATTTGTGTCTTTTTCAGTTATTTTTACATCTATTTTTGGTCATTTTATGTCTTTTTTGATCATTTTTACATCTACATTCATCGAAAAACTCTTCATAATAACCAAAATCATTATGAATAAAACCATGTTAAATGTCTAGATATCAGCTCTTAAATTAAACTCTTATCAGCTATTTTTGTTGTTATTATTATATTTGTCCAAACAAATGAACCTTTAGTTGTACCAGACATTAAAATGAACAAGAAATCGAAGAAAAAAAATAGTCTAATATTATTTTCCATGACTGTATTTGCAGGGTAATTTACAAAAATCATATTTTGCTCGACTTATATAATCATTTTTTGGTATTTTTCGATCATTTCTTCAACCTTAAACAAGCTTCCTCCTCTTCCAGGAGCTGATGTAACAGAATCTTGTGTGTTTATGTTATAAATGACATCTTGTCATGTTTCACTCAGACGTTTTTACATTAGAGGGACTGAAACAGGGTTTGGCAGAACATTTTCCTCTCAATCACTGTGGGATCATTGTAATGTGTGTGTGTTGTGACCTACATGCTGAGTGAAGAGTGAACAGCTCTGACAGCTGACTGCTCTGTCACAGCGCCACCTGCTGCACAGCCGGGGTACTGCAGCTTCAAGTGAAGTGACACGACATATGTCATTAACATGCATCCTCCTGTTATTAACAGGTGTGTGTGTGTCTGTGCATACATGCACACATGCACTGCAAAAAAGGTGTTTAGTCTAAAAACCAGATCAAACAGTAAATCTGAGTCTTTAATTTACCTCTTTTTTACATTTTTTGTATTTTTTGGTCATTTTGTGACCAAAAGAAGATGTAAAAAGATTTTAAAAAAGACACAAAAAGACACAAAAAATACACAAAAAAGATACAAAAAACAACACAAATGACCTAAAAAAGACACAAAAAAGAAACAAAAAAACAACACAAATGACCTAAAAAAGACACAAAAAAGACACAAAATGACCAAAAAAATACACAAAAAAAAGACACAAAAAAGACACAAAATGACCAAAAAAATACATAAAAATTACCAAAAAAGACGCAAAAATACCAAAAAAAAGACACAAAATGACAAAATAAGACATACAAAAAAGACACAAAATGACCAAAAAAAGACACAAAATGACCAACAAAAGACCCACAAAAAAGACCAACAAAAAAGACACAAAATAACAAAAAAGACACACAAAAAAGACTAAAAAAGACACAAAAAAGACACAAAAAAGATACAAAAAAGAAACAAAAATGACCAAAAAAAGACACAAAAAGACGAAAACGCACGAATAAGACATAAAAAGACACAATTTTTTTTTATCTTGGTAAAAAACAAATAATCATCAGGTCACTCTGCTCCGGCCAGTTCATCACTGCTGGCAGCTTTAATTATCTGGTTTTAAGAGTTAATTTCTTAATTTAAGCGTACAACACGCTTATTTCCAGATTATCCTGTTTTCAGACACATCTTTTTTAACAGTGTGTTGAGCTCTTCACAGTCCGTCTCCGGCTCTGTTTGTCAGCTGGGCTTCATTCACAAAACGTGGCCCTGCCGGCAGCATTTCCTCTGCTTTCTATTTGAGGAGAAAACCTAAAAAAAGAAGAGAGAAAAAAGCGCAGCAGTAACTTTGTTCTGAAGGCCTGTGTTTGTTTTCTCAGACCTGTCTGCTCTCTCTCTCCCCGTACGGCACAAATGAATCCAAGCGCAGCGCCAGAGCTGCAGGGATGGATTGGGTTACACCGCTTCCCAGAGACAAAAGTGCTCTATACGGGAGGGTCGGCCATGACAGTTGGCAGTTGGTTGGGTTTGGGGCGAACCTGATACCATAATTTAGATCTGCCATAAACACAGAGAAATGAGACGCAGGCCTCGGCTGCCTCTGAAACACGAGCATGGGAAAAAAGACCTTCTGGCTGCAAAAGCTGCGCCGCTCCGACCGTAACATGAAGTCCAGGCTTTTATGATTACTTGTAACGTGTTTATCATTGCTTACACAAACTGATGGAAAGTGTGTGTGTGTGTGTGTGTGTGTGTGTGCGTGGCCTCGCCCGCCGTCCGCCTGCCTGTGCAGCAGGTATTAGTTTCTGCTCCGGAGACGTTTGGACGCAGCGCTGTGTTTAGACGTGCAGGTCGAGGCGAGTCTCTGGTTCCTCTGTTGTCTCTGAGGTCGAAGCGTGTGTGTTGATCTGGAGATGAATGTCATAATCATTGTTTTCAGCAGGGAGTGTGTGTGTGTGTGTGTGTGTGTGTGTGTGTGTTGACGTCTCCTGATTAGCTCTGGCAGAGTGAGAGGAGGTTTGTGGATTAGCTTAGCAGGACGGTTTCCTGTCAGTTCTGCACAAATCAAGTGTTTCCAGAGCGACGGCCAACAGGCAGCAAACACATATACATACACACACACACACACACACACACAGCAACACACACACACACACAGCCTCTGAGAGGTTCGATACTGTGGATGCATCTTCTCTGCCAGCTCTGGAGAACAAAAAGAACAGTTGTTGTCAAGCAGCCGACACCAGGATGGAGGCTGGAGGAGTTTTAACCTGCAGCGCCACTAACAGCCACTAGGTGTTCAATCAATCAATCAATCAATCAATCAATCAATCAATCAATCAATCAATCAATCAATCAATCACCCAACCAACCACCCACCCAACCACCCTACCACCCAACCACCCCACCACCCAACCAACCAACCACCCAAGCAACCACCCAACCACCCCACCACCCAACCAACCAACCACCCAACCACCCAACCACCCAACCACCCAACCAACCACCCAACCACCCAACCAACCAACCACCTAACCACCTAACCACCCAACCAACCAACCACCTAACCACCCACCCAACCACCCAACCAACCAACCAACCACCCTACCACCCTAGCACCCAACCACCCTACCACCCTACCACCCAACCATCCAACCAACCAACCAACCAACCAACCAACCAACCACCCTACCACCCACCCACCCAACCACCCACCCAACCAACCAACCAACCAACCAACCAACCAACCAACCAACCAACCACCCACCCACCCAACCACCCAACCAACCAACCAACCAACCAACCAACCAACCACCCTACTACCCTAGCACCCAACCACCCAACCACCCTACCACTCTACCACCCAACCACCCAACCAACCAACCAACCAACCACCCAACCACCCAACCAACCAACCACCCTAGCACCCAACCACCCTACCACCCTACCACCCAACCACCCAACCAACCAACCAACCAACCACCCAACCACCCAACCAACCAACCAACCAACCAACCAACCACCCTACCACCCTACCAATTTTCTCTGTTTCTGTGTAACTTGTCAAGTCGAGAACCAAAGTTTTCACCAACTTTTATGAGTTTTTTTCCGACTTTAGAGCATGTTTACATGATTTTTCCCAGTTGAGGCTGAGGCTCATGGGTAATGTAGTAATGTAGTGTTTAGATCCATCCACCAAAGCTAATGGACAAATATCTGCTGAGTTTAAACGCTGCAACATGCTGAAACTGTTGATCAGTTCACTGATGATCACTGAGTGTCTGAAACAGTGTTGAGGTGTCACATTCTGCACAGATTAACCTGCAAACTTCAGTCAGCTTTGATGTTTTTGGACTCAGTTTGGAGGATTTTGATGTTGCTGAAGGAGCAGAAAAGATGTTAAAGCTGCAGAAAGAAACCTGTCGCCTCTGCAGATTCTCTCTGTGGGCGACGAATCCTACTGTGATGTAACCGAGAGGAAGACGAATGAAGGGAGAGATTTCCTCGCTAGACGAGCCAAAACTTGATATATCTGAGTGTTTATGTTACATATGTTCTATCATTTTGTATCAAAGATGAAAATGAGGCTTCTGAGACTTCTAATATGACAACACACAGAGTTACAGATGTTTAAAAAGTGAAAATAAGGAACTGAAACCTAAAGATGCATTCATGTGTGTCCACATACTTTTGGCCTTATAGTGAATTCTGTCTTTTTCTTTCTTTAATTCTCCATAAAACTCAATCAGACCGTGTGATTGACAGGAGACACGATGATGTCATCCTCTTTGTTCTGCAGGAATGTGTGCCGACTCTGATTCATTCATACAGATGAAAGAAGAGTTTACTGCTCATGCACTAAACTTTATTATGCATGCATGCAATTAATTACAAACGTTAACATATGATTTTTATCTTCTTATTATTCTCAGCAGTGGAGACAGAGCATCTATAGTTCACTGTCCATAATACAAAAAAGTAAAAAAATACCACATTGTAGAAAAATAAAAAATATTTCCCCCAGAAATGAGACACTTTCTGTCCCGGGAGCAGAAAGGTATAACCAGGAATCCCAGAACTCTGACTTGTTTTTAAGTTTTATCTTCAGTCAAAATACACTGGTCACATCTCAAGAAACTCTAAATGCAACAAAGAGATTTATGCATAAACCTACAGCCTCCAAAGGTTCACTTTGTTCTGAATTAATATAAAAGTTTTGATCATAAATAAGAGTTTACTGCTCTTGCATTAAACTTTATTATGCATGCATGCAATTACAAACTGTAACATATGTTTTTTATCTTCTTATTATTCTCAGCAGTGGAGACAGAGCATCTATAGTTCACTGTGCGCCACAAAAAAGTTAAAAATTATTTA
The DNA here is from genome assembly GCF_030273125.1 of Centropristis striata. NCBI lineage: Eukaryota > Metazoa > Chordata > Actinopteri > Perciformes > Serranidae > Centropristis > Centropristis striata. The sequence continues at coordinate 1,429,210 of NC_081525.1, read as the reverse complement.
AAAAAAAAAAAAACACATAATAGAAAAAATATTTCTCCCAGAAATTAGACAGTTTCTGTCCAATTTCTGTCCCGGGAGCAGAAGGATAATAACCCAGGAATTGCAGGACTCTGACTTGTTTTATAAGTTATATCTTCAGTCAAAATGCACATTTAAAGACTAGAAAACAACTAAATATAAATATATTAAATGCAAATATATTGAACATTTGCAAAGATGAACACAAGATGGATTGAAGAAGAATTTTGTCTTTTTTTAAAACTTTATTGTGATATTCTGTAAGTCACTTTTGCATAATTGCAAAAAAAAATACACACATTATCTCCTTTTTTTAAGCAATGCAACAAAGAGAAATATGCATAAACCTACAGCCTCCAAATCTGACTGATTCACTTTGTTTTGAAAGTTTTGTCCATGAAGATAATAAAAAAAAATGTGAGGAATGCTCATTAGAGCTTAAAAATGCCCTTCAAAGTTCTTGTTTTGTCCAACTAATGATCCAAAAAACCTGAATTATTCATCTGAAAACATAGAAAAAGCAGTAAGTCTTCAGATTGGATAAACTGAACTGAGGGAATGTTTTAACATTTTTGTTTTATAAGTGATTTAGATGATTTATTGATGATGAGAGCTGCAGCAGATCCTCTTTCTTTACTCTCTCTGCTTTTATCTTTGTGTTGATCCCCGTCGCCTCAGTCCTGGATGAGGTCATTTCCTGTCTGGCTGACTCACAGCACTCACACCTCTGAATGAAGGAGGGATGAAGGAGGGATGGAGGAGGGATGGAGGGATGGAGGAGGAGGGATGGAGGGATGGAGGGATGGAGGCAGCGCTGTAAAAAACGTGTTAGTCGTCAGATCTGCAGCCAGAGAAAACTGTTTGTTGGCTCAGATTTCAGATTTTTCTGCCTCTCGCCTTCTTTCTGGCAAAACACACAGCAATTAATACTCAGATGTACAGCACACACACACACACACACACACACACACACACCCTGGCCCTGACCTCATCTCCATGTGCAACACTCGGTTTAATCCTCGCTATGCACATTATGACTTTAACATTATGCTTTTGCATCAAACCACTTATAGAGACGAACAATTCTTAGAGTCTCGTGGCAAAAAATGTCACAAAGTTTGTTGGTTTTTTTTGTTTATTCTGACATATTATTTTTCACCACTTTAAAGTTGGCAGACAGGCTGGAAAAGCCTCCATAAACACTTTTTTGGGAGTTTTTTTTCTTGTAAATTTGTATTTTTTCTCTTAAATTTGTGATTTTTTCCATATCAATTTGATATTTTTTTGTAATACATTTTAGTTTTTTTTCTCATGAATTTGAGATTTTTTCTCTTAAATTTGTGATTTTTTTTCCTCTTAAATTTGTATGTTTTTGATCATAAACTTGAATTTTTTTGATTGCAAATTTAAGATTTTTTTTCCTCGAAAATTCGTGATTTTTCCCCCCGGAAATTTGTCTTTTTCTCCTAAATTTTTGTTTTTTTTTATCCTAAATTTGTATTCTTTTCTCGTAAATCTGTGAGTTTTTTCTAGTAAATTCATCCAGAGTCTGTGGAGTTTATCTGGTGACTAAAAGGGGAAATTTAGCCTTGGACCGTGTCGTTTCATCCCTAAAAGGCCTGATGAGGCTGCACTGACCCCAAACTGCTGCTGGGTTTCCTCTTTGGCAGCCTTCACCTTCATCATCATCATCACCATCCCTCTCTGGGAGTATCGTGCTGCGACCATCGGTCACAGCCTGCCTCACGTCCGGGGGTCAGGTATCTCAGACGGCCCGGGTCAGGATCAGGATCAGGATCAGGGGGGGGGATCATACGGAACATCTGATCCTGATCCTGCAGACCTTTAAAAATCACTCCTTCTAGTAAAACTGGACCTGTTGGGCTCTGGTTCCACCTGGCAGAGAGAGGGGGGGGGGGTCTAGTGAAGCTGCTCTGTGTGATATAATATAAAACCGGCTCTCTGCAGCGGTGGACGGGCCCTCGGCTTGATGGGCCCCTGAAGGCCTGCCTGTCAGTCAGAGAGCAGGGATGAATGACCCGCCGCTCCTCAATCACAGACTGTATTTATGAGTCCCTGCAGCAACAAAATACATGACATCACATGTGGTTTCAACTGAAATAGACTCTGAAATAGACTGTTACACACACACACACACGCACACACACACACACACACACACCGTGGTAGCTGTAACCTTCTAACTTGTGACTGTTTGGTCGAGAATAGAAAACTGTGGTTTCCTCTGCAGACCTCGTCATATTTATTCTTTATGATTCTCAGTTTTTAGATCCAGCTGTGTGTCGAAGCAGCTGATTTGTTTCCATTGCACCGTTTTAAAGAGTTTTAAAGACTTTTAAAGAGTTTTGAAGAGTGTTAAAAGCTGTGAAGTCCACAAGGTAGAGGAACTGATTGCTCAGTGAGATTTTAAGTTTTGTTTTAATTTTCGCTGATCAGATTTTGCATAATTCATTTAGTTTGAACCACTGAAAGTCTCTGTAGAAAATGCAGCCTGACTCCAAAGCTCTCAGTCTGATGATGATTTAGCCTTTTATTTTATATATTGTATTTCTGGGGTTGTGGTGTAACCAGCAGATATCTGCTCATATGTAGTTTACAGTCTGAGGTGTGAGAATAGAGACAATATCTACAGCCGGATTGTTTCACTGCTAGGCCTGTCACCATAATTACTTTATCGACTTATCGTTCAATATATAAAAATAGACTCTATAGTTTTTTTCTGGACTTAATATATTGACTTTTCGTGCATGTGCATGTGCAAATAAATATATGTTATTTTAATAATAAAATATTATAATACATCATGATTTTCTCAGTGCAATGTTTTGTTAACGGACTGAAAGTCTTTTTAATTTGTTTTGGTTGTAGTTTATTGATTTATGTTTTATTTATCTAGGATATTTTAATATTTCTTTTCCACATATATTATATTCTCAAGATTTAAAAATGAACTGCTGTGGAAAAGGATGAACTTATTTTTCTCTAATATGGTTATAAAACTAAATCAACATCGATACAACGATACTATCGTTTATCAGGATAGTTTCTGGGAAAATATATCGTCATAAAAAATGTGTTATCGTGACAGATCTAGCTGTAGAAACAACACATGAGGTTCTTCGCATATGAATGCAAATATTTAATATCATCAGATTACAACAATACAACAAAACTACAATAATCCTTTAAAACAGAGCGTTTCTGGTACCGAAATCTGCTCCTGTTCTCTACAGATTCTGCGTTCATATTCAGATTTCTGCTTTTAGAGATTACAGACCTCCTGATTTGCTGATTTTCAGTAATTCTTCAGTTTCCTCCGGCTGCAGACAGGACAGAGCCAGATCTCTGTAGGCGGGATGAAGCCCGGAGGAGTCGTCTTCCTCTAGCAGAGCCAGAAACAGAAACATCAGAATGGATAAAGAATAGATCCAGAGTGGATGAAGTGATGCAGCTGCACAGGCATAAAACAAAAAAAATCCTCATATTCTTTTGATTGTGATGTGAACATGAAGTTCTCTGGCTTCCTGACGCCTCGTGACATCAGGGTGATGGATTCGACTCTCTAGTGATTTATTTTTAGGGTGAAATAATCCAAAACAGAAGCTGGACAAGATGAAGACAATGTGGCTCAACAATGAAGGGAAATAAATGTCCAGACAGTTAGAATATCATGTGTAGAAATCATGTTTTTATTCAGCAAAGTAATGAATTTAAAATGCTTCTCTTGACCCTAAAAGGTACTAACTGTGTCTGTGAGGAGTCACTGAACAAACAGGAGGTGCAGTTTGCTATAAAAACCATGAAGCCACAGTTTGGTTTGGAAAATCATCAATTCAACAGCAAAAAATTGTTCTTAATGTTCATGATTCTTCCAAAACGAGCGTCACGCTAACGTTAGCATGCTATCGATAGCCTGCTAGACGTGTGCATCACTTTTAAGTGTCCTCTGGAAACACTTCTGTTGTGTTGTGGTTTTTGTTTTCTAAATGCTGCTCTTGTGTTGTCACATTGATGAAGATGTTTTCTCAGTTTGCTTGTGTTTTCTTAGTTGCAGGGCTGTGAGCTCTTAGGGACACCGTACACATGTCTTCTAAACGTTCTGACACAAAAATGGCACTTTTCTGACGCACAAATCCAGAGAAAATGGACTTTGTTCCAGTTTGTTGTTTCAGAAACATGCTTGTCGTGATCCAAAGTCTTGCAGGATTGTGTTTTCGTGATGCTAGTTGTTTAAATATCTAAGAAAACACAAATAAATTGTTCTTGACGTTCATGATTCTTCCAAAACGAGCATCAGGCTAACGTTAGCATGCTATCGATAGCCTGCTAGACGTGTGCATCATTTTAAGTGTCCTCTGGAAACACTTGTGTTGTGTTGTGGTCTTTGTTTTCTAAATGCTGTTCTTGTGTTGTCACATTGATGAAGATGTTTTCTCAGTTTGCTTGTGTTTTCTTAAGTTGCAGTGATGTGAGCTCCTCTGAACATTGTGACACAAAAATGGCATTTTTCTGACGCACAAATCCAAAGAAAATGGACTTTGTTCCAGTTTGTTGTTTCAGAAACATGCATGTCGTGACCCAAAGTCTTGCAGGATTGTGTTTCCGTGTCGCTAGTTGTTTAAATATCTAAGAAAATACAAATAAATTGTTCTTGACGTTCAAGATTCTTCCAAATGAGCATCAGGCTAACGTTAGCATGCTATCGATAGCCTGCTAGACGTGTGCATCACTTTTAAGTGTCCTCTGGAAACACTTCTGTTGTGTTGTGGTCTTTGTTTTCTAAATGCTGCTCTTGTGTTGTCACATTGATGAAGATGTTTTCTCAGTTTGCTTGTGTTTTCTTAAGTTGCAGCGCTGTGAGCTCCTCTGAACATTCTGACACAAAAATGGCACTTTTATGACGCACAAATCCGGAGAAAATGGACTTTGTTCCAGTTTGTTGTTTCAGAAACATGCATGTCGTGACCCAAAGTCTTGCAGGATTGTGTTTTCGTGTTGCTCGTTGTTTAAATTTCTAAGAAAACACAAATAAATTGTTCTTGACGTTCACGATTCTTCCAAAACGAGCGCCAGGAAGCCGTTTCATAACATTGGCGAAGCTTGAAATGCATCATCTTCCTCTCCGATGTCTCCGCTGTAACTTCGTTAGGAGGACGCTGCAGATTCAAAGCAGACATGTCGGGGTTTCCTCAGGTCGAGGAGATTGAAAAGCTCCGGCGTGAACCCAGAAACCTTCATCCTGCTGCTGCAGAAGAACGTTTCGGAGAGAAAACAGCTTGTTATTTATGTCTGCTGCTTCCTCCCAAACAGCCTCTAATGTGATTTCACCCTGAAGTGCATGTCAGCGGAGATGATTTGCCGGCAGGCTTTGGTTCCGTATAAATGAACGGTGCTTTTGATGCCGTGTTATAAAGCGGAGTTGGCCGGGGCCCCTGTTAGGCCCCTGTAGGGCCCCGCTGTGGAGGAGAGGTGAATAATCCGTTTCCAGGCCTTTTTTCAGGCCTCGCTCTGCAGCCGCGGTCTGGAGTCTCTGTGCTCCTCAGAGCTGTTAAAGACATTCAGATCCTGTTTTGCTTCATGCCTCTTGTTCTCTTGGCATCATTAAAGCTAAACAATGGCGCTCGCAGTAAATAGCCATGGAAACGCTGAGCGGCTGCAGCTAAACACGAGGCCAGCCAGCGTTCCTCCAGCCAGCGTTCCTCCAGCCAGCGTTCCTCCAGCCAGCGTTCCTCCGTGTTTCCCAGCGAAACCGCCGCCGCCGCAGGCTGCAGGCACACACCGGCCCTGACCCCGTCTCCATGTGCAACACTCTGTTTAATCCTCGCTACGCACATTATGAGTTCACCATCCTGCTTCAGCATCAAACCACTCTGGAGAGAAAATAAACGTCTTAAATGAACTCCGTTTACATTCAGCTACACAACTTAGGAATGAATCACTGCTGCACATTAGAAAACCTCCTCACTGAGGATCTCATTTACATCTATAGTAAATACTGAGACTCATCTTCATCATCATCTTATCATCATAACGATTATTGCATTAAAAAAACACCATAAAATCGGACAAATAACACGTAAGCATCCATTACTTGATCCAAATTGTTCAGTTCCGTTCAGTTAGCTTATTGTGTCATTTGTTTTGTGTTTCAGCCTCTTAAAAACACCTTAAAATGTTCAACAATCCATAAAAACCTCCCTTATATATGATATCTATTGATTTATAGCTCTGCTGAACCAGACTCCATTCAGAAAACCATCATTTTAACAGCAGTGTTCTTGTGTTCTTGCAGACAGACCTGACAAAGCATCAAGTCAGACTTTTTCCACATCAGCATCATGTTGCAGTTATTTCTGCATCCTTTGCATCCATTTATTCACATTAAATCACAGATAAATCACTTTATTTTGGCTTCATAGCAATACATGCTTAAAACCCATAAAATTGGACAAATAACATGAAGCATCCTTTACTTGATCTAAATATTTTCAGTTCAGTTAACTCTTTGTGTCATTTGTTTTGTGTTTCAGGCTCTTAAAACTCCTTAAAATGTTCAACAATCCATAAAAACCGCCCTAATAAATTATATCCATTGATTTATAACTCTGATGAACCAGACTCCATTCAGAAAACCATCATTTTAACAGCAGTGTTCTTGTGTTCTTGCAGACAGACCTGACAAAGCATCAATACAGACTTTTTCCACATCAGTATCATGTTGCAGTTATTTCTGCATCCTTTGCATCCATTTATTCACATTAAATCACAGATAAATCACTTTATTAAGCTTCAGACAGATGTATTAGAGCTGTACCAGCAGGCATCCAGACACAGTTCCTGCAGAAATATCAGATTATTAATCCAGACATGACACCGTTTGGTTTAAAGACGTATATCTGGGGCTTCCACAGCAGCATAAGAGCCCAGTTTGTTCACTTTTGATGACAGAAAGTAATGGTGGGGTTGTTTAAACTGGTACGCCTTGTTAAAGTAACATATATAAAACACAAATATGATCCTGTGGTCCAACTGGAACCAGTAAAACAACTCAGAAACCCTCTCAGTGGTGTGAACACACCACAATATGCTGCACCACAGATTATTTTGTGCTTTAAGTTTATTTGACGTTGTGTGTTTGGTTCTTCGGCCTTCAGTTCATTACCTCACCGTGTATCTGTGTCTTTAAATTTTCTGCTTGATAAATTTCCCTTATAAATAAATCTGAGACTCTGAACGTCAGCTCGACTGTTGGACGCTCCGTCATCGTGACTGGTGGTGCGAGGAGAACTGATTATTCTCTGGAAAGTAAAATGGAAATAAATAGAGTTCCATGTGAGAAGAATAAATAATAAATTGTGTTATTTTACAGCCTTGTTAAGAGCGTCTTGATGTGTGAGAACAGTAGCACGAGGCCCACTCTCCCTCATTCATCTATTTTAAGGCTCAAGTGTAACGTAATCTGCTGCAGGGACGTTTAGCATCCAGCGAGATTTTATTATGAACGTTTGCAATGAATCTGAATTATATGGATTCAGTGTGTGTGGTCACAGTCACTAATAAGAGCAGAGCGAAGTCTGCAGCTGTCTAAGGGACTCAATGCTGCTTCAAATCATCACACTTATTATATTTAATACAGCAGAAACAGCTCGGTGTTGGGTCGTTTTTGTAGTTTTCTTAATGGTGAAAGTGCAAAACTTTATTTTCCTCTGAATCTAATGTCAGAGTTTGGCCAAGAAAATCATGTTTTACACGTTTTCAGTTGTGGAGACTCATCTCAACTCAACTTTATTTGTAAACTTTGCACTTTGAAAACAACCACAACAAGGTGCTATACAAAAACAAACAAAACAAGAACAATAAAATAAATAAATAAAACAGGAATAAACATTAGATAACAACAGATAAATAGTTTCATTGCTTTTTAAAAGACAATTTGTTAACGCTTTATAATAAGCTCCTTAATAACCATTAATTAACAAGCAATAAGGCATTGTTCTCGCTTTAGATCCGGTAGTTGCAAAAACCATAGTTAACTTATAGTTAACTTATAATAGATGAGCAATAAAGTATATTTTAATATCAATAAGCAAACAAAATAAGATTAATAAAGGCATGGCAAAGACATAATGGGTGGGTCATGGGTGTTTGTAATGCCATTATTAACACTTATATAAGATTATAAACACACAATAATGTTAATAAGCATCTTGTAAGGACTTACAAGGGCCTTATTACTTGTTAATTAATTGTTATTACAAGGACCTTAATATAAAGCGTTACCGACAATTTATAAAACAATAAATAATAGCAAACCATAAAACACTAAAACAAGAGCATATTCTCATGCTGGTTGAAAGCAAAGGAATATAAATAGGTTTTAAGATGAGGTTTTTTTTTTAATGTATAGTGAGGAGGCTTGTCTGATGTGCAAAGGCTGAACACTAAGTGAACTTTTGCATCATTTATTGATGATTTGTGCCGTTAATATTCACCTCAAACAACCAATAAACCACCTGTTGAGGCGTCTGAACACTGATCTTCCTGCAGAATATTTCCTTTTTCTGTTACATCTGTAGTGAACTGGATTCATAAAGTTTTGGGATAAGTGCAAATGTTTTTTTCTTGTCAAAGTATTCCCCCGATTTTGAATGTTATCACTTGATTCGATGAGCATTTCCAGCCTCAGATAGTTGGGTTAGAAGGATCTGCTCCTCCTACTCCTACTAGAAGTCAGTTATTATCTATTTGCATGAAACGGTTGAAATGTCGCTAGAGTCAAGAGTGCCAGTAAATGGAGAAAACAGGATAGAGTCCGGCCCCTCCCTGCCCTTATAGGTTCTCCTACATGCTTGGAAACCTTCAGTGTTTGTTATCTTTTATTTTTTCTCAAACAGCCTGAAGCTCTTACTGGTGTTGAGGCAACAAAACTACTGAATATGTGTCTGTGTACAACACAAAATCACCTCACTGAACCTGCAATATACAACTAATATTTTATCTCTGGAGAATTATCGTTTAATGTTGTTTAATAGTCTGAACACATTTAGACCCTGGTCAGGTACCTGATGATCCTGGACTGAAACATTAGCTGCAAAGCTCCAAATTGCAGACTTTTTCTTTTCACTTTTAGCCCAATTAGTACCATGCAATTTGTACAATTTTTTAGACCTTGACCTTTGACCCTCTTGCTCATACATACATGCTTCTCAGAGGATTCTGGGTAAGAATACTCAGAGAAGCACGCTGACTCCAATAAGCAACCTGATGCAGCAGGACATCCTGGTATTTTAAAATATGTTTCTGGTATATTAAATAGCACGTCAGTATGGGTAATGGACACAGATTGTTATTAAAGTGAGCAGATTATTAAGTTTCTTCTCAGGAAAAGTTTCCAGTTACTGTCAGTGAGGACAGGAGCTGGTTTCTGCAGCACACCACTGCTCTTACACTACAGATTGTCACTTTTACATAGTTTTGAATTGCAAAATTAAACAGAAAAAGAACAGAAAGAATGGTTTTGGAAGACCGATGCTGTTTCTCTTTGCTTCCAGTCTTTGTGCTAAGCTAGGCTAAGGTTCTAATCTTCTTTTTACTCTCATAAAAGAAGCAGATAAGCGTGCAGGTAACTTCACTTTAACGTAATTTAATTGCCTTGGTTGCTAAATGAACCTCAGTGTGACCTGAGAATAAATTAGCTTCATATCATATATTAAAATGATCCGTCCTGACAACTATAACAAGCTTCAGTGTGCAGCTTGTATCTGGCTCCTCTACACTCTGTCTCCCTTCTCTTCTGTCCATGATTTTAATTAGCTCCTGGGGATATTTTTAGTGGCTCTCTTGATGATTTAATTAAGTTTACAAATTATAATTTTTTAACCAGCATGTCTACCGTGCACCGTGGCAGCACAATAAACACAATCAGACATTCCCCCTGCAGAACTGCATTAGGGGTTTGGCAGTGCCAGAGAGCGGGGCTGGAAAATGTCGAGCTAGCTGGCATCAAGCAGCTCCTGTTACCGGTAAAGAGGGAAAACTCCCAGCGCTCTGCCAATCCCAGACACACACACACACACACACACACACACACACACACGGTCACATGCAAACTCCCAATTACAGCCCTGTTCCTGCAGAGATGGTCTTTAAACCTCTCGACACACAGATGAAGCAAGGGTCGGGGTTAGCAAACTGCCATGGCAACAAAACAGCCTTCAGTAGAGCTGCAGATGGTCAGGAATGTTTGAGAAGGACGGTGGAAACTGTGTGACGTGGATCCTCTCCTGTACCCCAAACTGTTCAGGTCTTAATCCTTTCTGATTCTAATAACTGGGTCCCAGTTTGTTCCCAGATAATAATAATAATTCAAGCTGCAATCAGCGATGAACGGGCCCGAGCAGAGTGGAGCCGTCGGATGACCCGACCACGTGGGTTCATCGATCGGCCTCCCACTAGAACTCGAGACAAACGATTCAATAGTTACGAAAATGGGCATGTTTAAAACATAAGGGGCGATGGCCGACTTCCTGTTAGGTTTACGGTATGGCTCCAAGAGGCTTTTTGGTGCGTCTCCATATGATATATGTGTACCAAATTTCGTGTCTCTACGTGAAACCTACTGCTGGGGCTAGGTGTAAAACATGTTACTTCCTGTTGCCAGCAGGGGGCGCTATGACTGTGTGTCAATATTGACATGTGGGTGTGTTCAGGGCTGGACCCTCATCACGTGTGAGAAATTTGGAGCAGATTGGACAATGTATGGCCAAGTTATACAGTCTCGTGTTTTATGGTGAGACGCCATATTTTGCCGCCATGCCACTCCCATATCGTGTCATGATTGGTAAAGCTTTTAACATCTTTTGATCCCAAAGGCCTTATGATGGTACTGACCAAGTCTGAAGTGGATCAGATAAAATCTGTAGGAGGAGTTTGTTAAAGTATGCAGTGTGGAAATGGCGAAAAACGTCTAAAATGCCATTTTCGATCCAAGATGGCCAACTTCCTGTTTGTTTTTGGGTATGCCTTCTTCAGACTTTTTGGTGCGTCTTCCCATGATACATGTATGTACCAAATTTCGTGTCTCTATGACAAACTTGCCCCCAATTCTAGGGGGTGCTAATAGGTCAATTTGCCACGCCCATTTCTGAAACCAATGAAATACGTACATTTTCGATCCAAGATGGCCGACTTCCTGTTCGTTTTTGGGTATGGCTTCTTGAGACTTTTTGGTGCGTCTTCCCATGATACATGCATATACCAAATTTCATGTCTCTATGACAAACCTGCCCCCAATTCTAGGGGGAGGGGCTAGTAGGTCAATTAGCCACGCCCATTTCTGAAACCAATGAAATTCGTACATTTCAACAGGGCCCTTGCACCGTTCGGGCCCTAATAAGACTCGGTGGGGTCGAGGTTCGAGCATCGTGAGCCTGGAAAAATGTTCTAATGCTCCTTCTGTTTTTTCTTGTATTGGATTATGTTCTGAAGCTGGAAAAGTCCTGCAGAATTAGGATGATTTCATTTCACGGGCACGGCATGTTGTAATAAATTCAGTCTTGTGTGTGTGTGTGTGTGTGTGTGTGTGTGACCTCTGGATGAGACGATGTGGGCTCCGCTCCGCTCCAACCGTTTCGTCCACTCCAGATCTTTTTTTTTTCAGTTTCTTGTGAAGGTGATGCACTTGTGACTAAATGCTTTTTGATCTTTTTGGCCCAAAAAGTCCTGCATGTGTGTGTGTGTGTGTGTGTGTGTGTGTGTGTGTGTGTGTGTGTGTGTGTGTTCTTGTACTTCCTACATAGTGAGGACCAGGACACGTTTTTAACCAACAGAGTGAGGACATTTTTGCAAAGTGAGGACATTTCGGCCGGTCCTCACTTCTTTAAAGGCTTTTTTTAGATTTCAGACTGTATTGTGTGGTTACAAAACTAACTAAAATTATAGTGAAAATGTCCTTCGTTTTCCTTTTTGTCAACTTTTTTCATACATAATGAAGATGGATCAGACAAAGGAAATAAAGGCAAAATTTACTGTGACCTCTTTTAATCTCCCACCCAACAAATACCCCATTACAAAAAACTACAAATAATACTAAAACTAATAAAAACTAGACTTAAACTAGCAAACTCACTCTAAAAACTGGTTAGAAACAACTGAATTTGAAAACAAAAATCCACAGCAAAATTAAAACTAAATCTGACGAAAAATCCAAAACTAATATATCCTTGCAAGGGAATTCACTGTTACAATAAGGGTCCTCACAAAGATAGTGTAAGTACAAGTGTGTGTGTGTGTGTGTGTGTCCGCTCCAATCATTAATCACCTCTTCCAACATGTTTCAGCAGATGACAACCCAGAAAATCTCATCTGGTTTGATTTTTTGGATGAAGAGTTCTTGTGGTTTATGTGTTTTTAAAGATTACAGATTGAGATTGTTATAAAGGTTTGTCATCAGCAATAAATCCCCTCTTCATTCTCTCTTGCTGATTATTGGTTATTGACAAATGGCTGTGGCTGATGTGTTCAGGAGTCAGTGTGTGTTGCCTCTGAGGACGTGTCAGCGTGTCTGCAGGTCACAACTCGGCGTGTTTTTGTGGCCAAAAGTTTGTGGACAGACGAACTTCACAGCTGTGAAGTTCAATCAATCAAACTAATAATGTCTAAAATAATTTTTAGAAGAAGACAAATTCCCGAAAAACCCTTTTTAACAAGTAGAGACCAGTGCCTGCAAGACAGTAAATTAGAATGAATAAAGAAAAGAATATGTAGAAATTAAATAAAAAATAATTACAATAAAATATTTTTTAAAGCTGTCTATAAAAGATAATAAATATATTAAATAAATTATAGGCGTGTCTAAAAATAAAATTAAATATAAAAGCTACATCAAAAACTAGATAAATGGAAAAAAACTAAGGTAAAATTAATTATCTTATAATATAAAAGGAAAATAATTGGAAGCTAAAAAAAATAAAAAATTAGAGACCAATGCATGCAGGACAGTAAATTAGAATATATAAAGAATAGAATAGGTAAAAATTAAATAAAAATAATGATATATATAATAATTGATTTTTTTTTCTTAAGCTGTATATGAAAGATAATAAATATATTAAATAAATGATGCTTATATAGAATAAAATAAAATATAAAAGCTATAGTAAAAACCAGATGAAAAAAATAATAATAATATTTCAACATGCCACTGGTTTCCTTACATACATTTTTTATTTACTATTTTCTGACATTTTGTAGATTAAATAGTGAGTCCTTAAAATAAACATAATTGATTTTTTTTTTAAAAAGAACAACAACTTTAATCTTATTCACCACAAATTAATATTTTTAAATATATATATATTTATTTATCCTCAATGATTTTCTGACAGCTTCTCTTCAAATTACTCAGTGCATATTTCATATATCATTAATCATTAATCAAGAATAAATTAAAAGACCAGGTTAACTATTATGTAAGTTATTTATCACTTTATGATAATTTCATCTTGTATTTATTGTGTATAAACTCCTGCAGCAGCTGTTTAGATTAAAAAAATCATTTTGTGAATCAGTGAAGTGAGTGTTGAAGCTGAAACAAGATGTTAGATTTCATGTTTCCTTCTGTTTCTGCTCTGCTTTCCTCCGTTCAGACTTCTTATTAGAAACAAATCCACATTTCTCCCTGTTCCCACTTCCTCCAGGCCATAATTCATCAGCCAGAGTTTAGACTATGGGACTGAATTAACAGAAAGTTTCTTTATTGACTGATGTGTCGGCACCAGAAACAGATGTGAGCTTATTTTACACAGATCTGCACTCATCGATCTGAGGTCTGTTAGTGTTACAAGAAAAGGAGGTTTTAAGAGGAAAACTACACTGTAAAAAAAAAAAAACTGTTGTTTTTACAGTAAAAAAAACAGCAGCTGTGGTTGCTAGAACTTTACCTTAATAAATAGGGTAGAACTTTTTTAATATTATGGTAAAAAGATATTAACACTGTTGATTTCATATTTAAGATTGACATTTTATTCCATTTTTTACAGTATAAATAAAAAGTTATTCCATCAAAAGAAACGCTTTTCCACCATATAATTGACAAGAAAATACTTTATGAATGCCACATAAATTAAAGATTTTATCATTAAATATTACAGTATATTTCTGTTAGAGATATGGTGTTTAATACATTTAACAGTGAGAAAAAGTATGTTTTACAAAAGATAAATGCACAAATGACAGTGACAAATCTTTTAATTCTTAATTACAGGTGAACAAATTTTATTTTACAAGTCATAGATTAAAAAACTGACACGCTCACATTATATTTTGTGCAATATATCAAACAATGTGAAGTTGTGGACAAAATTTGAATATGTGCAAATCTGAATGTGAACTTGTGCAATAAATGTTTCAATGTATGTGAAACAATTTCTCACAAAAATATTTTCACACACAAACACAAATCGATAAGTAAAACTACTCGAATCTTCCACACGAGTCACATATTCTGTTTCCTTCAACTACAAATCACAAATCGCACCTCTCCACTGAGGTCTGTGGTGCAGAACTATCTGTGCATTCAGTCTATGGAGCAAAAGAAAAAAACAACAAGTACACAACTCATAGAGTATGTGTCTGTTAGATTCCACTGCTAGAGCTGCTGAAATCTGTTGCACCTATAATACCTTCATACACTCACATAGAGGAGAAATATGCACGTATAGTTTGATGTAATAATTAAAGAAAAAGCTGCAGAAACACACAAAACTCTCAGCTGGATTCAAACCTCCAGGGGCCCCTGGTCTCTAAGGGCCCCGCCAGCTAATGTGTGCTTTGAGGACGTGTTTTTTTTTTATTATTATATTTTAATTATCACCAATTTCTTACACTGTAAAAATGTCTGTAGGTTTTAGGGTGAAAAACTACTAAACTACGACAGAAAAAGACGTAAAATGATAAATGAGTTAATTCAGTTTCAGTGAAACAACATAAATGAATATATCAGCCAAAACTGTATTTTTTACAGGTTTTAAAATTAAAAAAAATAAATTACTCGACTGTAAAATACTCTGGTACCGTGTGTACTATATACTGTAATATATATACTTATATATACCATCACTGTAATTTTTGCATTTATCTTTTGTAAAAAATACTTTTTCTAACTGTCAAATGTTTTAAACACCATAAACTTTTTATTTATACGGTAAAATATGGAATTAAATATCAATCTTAAATATGAAATCAACAGTGCTGATATCTTTTTACCATAATATTAAAGAAAGTTCTACCGTATTTATTACGGTAAAGTTCTGGCAACCACAGCTGCTGTTTTTTTTTTACCGTAAAACAGTTTTTTTAGTTGTTTTTTTTAAATAAATTACTTCACTGAAAAATACACTGGCACTGTGTTTGTAACAAAAATATACTGTAATATATATTCAAGCCATTACTGTAACTTTTGCATTTATCTTTTGTAAAAAAAAAAAAACTTTTTCCAACTGTTATTGTTTTAAACACCATATCTCTAACAGAAATACACTGCACCAATAAAAGACTGCAGCTCTCTGCATGTATGTGCAGAATGTGAAGACGACATGTGTGCGTGCATCGGTCCATATGTTGGTGTGTAGCTGTAATCTGCCCTCAGTGTGTGTGTGTGTGTGTGTGTGTGTGTGTGTGTGTGTGTGTGTGTGTGTGTGTGTGTGTGTGTGTGTGTAGCATTCCTCAGTGACAGCAGCAGGGCAGCCAGCCTCCACCAAACAGCCTCTGGATCTCTGGAGCTCCTCAGAGGCTCAGATGTTAGTTTCTGTGAGGTGAGGTGGAGCGTCAGCACCTCCTGGTGGAGGAGATAGACGGGACTCATGAGGCGTTTACTTACAGGGCTCAGAGCTGGGAGTTTAGAGCTGCTTTATTCCACTGAGATTGCTTTTTGCTGCTAGAGAGATGTTTAAACTAAGTAAGGAGGGTTCTTAACTGACATGGAAGAAGTTTTTAAGGAGCTTCTGTCCCTTTTCTTCTGTTTTCCTTTAGCTCATTCCATACTTTTGTTTTGGTCATTTCCAAATGACAAACCTGTATATTTACCTTAAAACCTGTGCCAGATTTTTTAGAGATCTTACTAGGCTTAGTAAGGAGGGTTCTTAACTGACATGGAAGAAGTTTTTAAGGAGCTTCTGTCCCTTTTCTTCTGTTTTCCTTTAGCTCATTCCATACTTAGCCTAGTTTTGGTCATTTCCAAATGACAAACCTCTATATTTACCTTAAAACCTGTGCCAGATTTTTTAGAGATCTTACTAAGCTTAGTAAGGAGGGTTATTAACTGAGTGAAGTGACATGGAAAAAGTTTTTAAGTTTCTCTTCTCAAAACCCACCTCCCTCCATCTCTTTTGACACCACGTAGAGTGTTGTTTTTATGATTTTATGTGTATTCATGCATCTTTTATTTTGTGCGGGGAGTGCATTTTTATTTCTTATTTTAAATTATATTTTTATTTCATTTAATCGTATTGAATTTTAGCATTCTAGTGTATACTTATTTTATACTTATTGTGTTTATATTTTTGTGCAGCACTTTGGAAACCTTGTGTTTGCTTAAATCATGCTATATAAATATCCAAAAAGTGGATTGGATTGGATTTAAGGAGCTTCTGTCCCTTTTTTTTCCTTTCCTTTAGCTCATTCCATAATAAGTTGTTTGTTTGTAGGTGACACAAAGTCTGAAAGTCTACATTAAAACCAGTGTCAGAATTAATTAAAAAATTAAAAGTTTTTAGACATCTAAGTTCCATAAAAACAGCAGATCTCTGCACAGGCCGGTGGTGCATTCAGGAGCCCATCACATGCTCCTATTCTCCAAGTTGTGAAGTTGTTTTTCTTCTAACTTTGGTGTTTTCATGATGTGGAAACGACATGGAGACGTGTTGTTAGTTTGCAGTATTTGCATGAGAATAAAGAGCAGATAGGAAAGAAACAGGTCAGATGAGCCATGAAATATGACCAGGAACTTATTTTACAGCACATGAATGCAGCATTAATCATGCAACTCTGTGATTTGGATCCACTCTGAAATGTCCTCGGCTCATGCTCCACTCTTCCACAACGTAAAAATCAGGACGGTAGCTTTTCCACAATCCTGCAAACAAACCAAACTGAAAACATCACCTCCCTGGCAGTGGTCACAACGTTTCATCAGCAGCACAAACACTTTATAACAATGATTATATTTCAACTGAATTCCCTGAGACACTTTGACTTTTCAAAAAGGATCATTCCCATCTCAACCGAGACATTTAGAAGTTGTTTGCCTGCAAATCATCAAATCAAACCTTTACAGAGTCGTGAAATAAAAGCAGTCGTTGCTGCCTGACAGTTTTCTGCAGATGAAGATGCTTCAGATGTTTTTGTAATGTTTCTGTTGTCCTCTATAGAAGATAAATCAGTTAAAGACATGTTGTCTCCTCCTCCAGTCTCTCTAACTCTATCAGAGTTCCTCCAGCAGCTGTCAGTCACTTAAGCTGCTCTGCAGCCAGTAAAAGGAAACTCTCACCAGTTGTCTCTGCAGACTCTCATCTGATGGTATTATTAGAGCGTCTGCTGCTCACCTCACTGTGGGAACGCTGGAACGCTCACATGAAGCTGTTTCTATACGCAACAAAAAGCTCAAAACTCCACAGAAATCCTCTTTTTTAAGAGTATTAATACAGCTTTTATCACGTCTTTCTTCAAGCTCAGTCATGTCTCCAATATCAGCACCACAAACTGTCCTGTGACTCTGATTGAATGAAGGTTAAACAACAGGAAACCAGCCGGTTAAAGAGTCACAACTAGGTTTTAATAAACTGGTGAACTTGTCAGAGATAAAAGAGGAAACAGACGTGAGACTTCAGCTGTTACAATCCTGAAATGGAGAATATTTAACTTTAAGACAACTGCTAACAACAAGTTAAAACTGTTGAATTTAACATTATTTTGATTATTTTAACACTATTAGCAAGCTAATGTTAGCTAATATCCACTTTAGCGTTCAGTAAAATCATTATATTTTAGTATTTCATATCATAAAGTGCTAATTTGCATTATTTTCCAGGTTGAAAATTCTTGTTTCATATTGCTCCTGTTATTGGAGGAGAAGACACTGATCAAAGCTGAGGTAAAACATTTAAAATACTGAAGTAAAAGTTCTCCAACATGAACAACAACACAGTGAATGTGTCTCTTCTCCTTGTGGAGCCTCAGGGGAAGATCCCTGGCTGGGTTTGATCCTCACCTCTCTGTCTTTAAGGTTTGCTTCAACTACTTTAGGGAAAGTTCAGGGAAATTATGGTTTGAGTTGAAAGAAACCAGCGTGGTGTGTTGGTTTCAGATTCTGGGTTCAAGCAGCTTTCACTGCCTCCGAGGCTCAGAGGAGATAAAACCTCAGATCTTCTTCTCTTCAGGTCCACAGATTCATTCAGACAAACACAAACACACGCTGGTTAAATGTTCAAAGCTGCTGTTTCTCTTTCTGTGATGAGGTCAAAGAGAAAAGCCCTCAGTGGAAGAAGTATTCAGGTCCTTTACTGCAGTAAAAGTACTAATACTCACTGTGAAAGACTCCACTACAGTAAAAGTCCTGCATTCAAAACTTACTGAAGTAAAAGCACAAAAGTATCAGCATCAAAATGTACTTAAAATATCAAGTGGGAGTTTTATTTTTAATCTGATACTGCAGAAATAAAAATGAAACAAAAATAAGATAAGAATGAAATAAGAAAAGATAAAAAATAACATAAGAATAAAATTAAAATAAAATAAGAACAAAATGAAAATATAAATAAAATTAAATAAAATACAAATTAAATTAAATAAGAATAACATAAACATTAACATAAAATATAATAAAAAATAAGAATAAAATAAAAATTTATAAAATAAGAATACAATAAATAAAATAAAATAAAGTAAAAAATTAATAAAATAAAATAACACACACAATGCAAATGCAAATTGCAACAAAAGTACCACAAAAACACACAAATGAATAATAATAATAATAATAATAATAATAATAATAATATTGATATATTATATCAGCAAAATGTAAATATTGTCAACGTAGCGTTGCTGGTTTCATTGCCTAATATACTGTTTAAATGATAAACGTGTAATTATTTTAAATGTATCGTGTTTTTTATGTTAAATCTTGACCTGTAAAGTAACTAAAGCTGACAGATAAATGTAGTGGAGTAGAAGTATAAAGTTACATAAAAAGAAACACTCAAGTAACGTAAAAGTACCTCAAAATTGTACTTAAAGTACAGAACTTGAGTGAATACTTTCCAGCAGTGATCAGGTCTGAGTGTTTAGAGGTTTCTACAGCAGAGGAACACTTGTGCCTCTTATCAGCGCACACACACACACACACACACACACACACACATTCTGTCTCAGATTCTTGGCATGACTTCCTGGTGGTAAAAAAAGAAACAAATAACAGCTCGAAAACACTAATAATTCAAATTATAGTACAAATCCCAATCCAAAAAAACTTGTGATGTTGACTAAAAACAGAAAATCATCATTTCCTAATGCTGTCTGACTTTTATTCAATTGAAGTCTGCAAAAAGACAATATTATACAATTTCTACTTGCTGTGTAAAAATGTTTGAACTTGTGTTTTTTATTGTGTGTTTCTGAATTTGATGTTGGTTTCATGCAAGTTTTGCACAACAAGATGATGGTGAAAAAGTGATCAGGTCTGAATGTTTAGAGGTTTCTACAGCAGAGGAACACTTGTGCCTCTCATCAGCACACACACACACACACACACACACACACACACACACACACATTCTGTCTCAGATTCTTGGCATGACTTCCTGGTGGTAAAAAAAGAAGCCCCGCCCCTTTAATCCCGCTGCCCGGACCCTCTCAGCTGAGCTCTTCCTGTGTTTCCACTGTGTGTGTGGATCAGATCTGCTGGTTCTTCCCTCAGAGCTGCTGTTTGACCTGCAGCCCTGTCTTTTCACGTACTATGCGGTAGTAAATGGGGGGCAGCCGATCCCCCCGCCACCATGTCTAACTCTGGCTGTCGCACCATCTCGCAGCACCTCAACGACCTGAAGAAGGAGAACTTCAGCCTGAAGCTGCGGATCTACTTCCTGGAGGAGAAGATCCAGCAGAAGTTTGAGGAGAGCAGCGATGGCGTGCACAAGAGGGTGAGTGACATCATCAACCCTTTGATGCTCAACACATAAACACCTTCTAATGCACAACATGGGTCAAAAATGACCTTGTGCATTAGAAGCGTAGTGGTACAAAGTTTGAGTATCTGTGTAACTGTGATTGTCTTATTTTGAAGGTTTAACTATAGAAGAGTTGTTAGAACCAGCAGATTACATTGGAAAATCACATATTTTAACATTTGAGACTTATTAGAGCCACCAAATAATAATTTCCATTGGAAAAAAACACCAATTTAACAAAATAGGATAGTTAATATTTGTGTCTTCTTTGTCAGGTTTTAAAATGGTGACAACATATAAACACCTTCTAATGCACAACATGGGTCAAAAATGTTCAATGTCCCAAATTCATGTCCCATGTTATTTCATGCTGCTGTGTGTTTGAATATCTTTTTTTTTTACACATATCAAAAATGACCCTGTGCATTAGAAGTGTAGTGATACAAAGTTTGAGTATCTGTGTAACTATGATTGTCTTATTTTGAAGGTTTAATTATAGAAGAGTTATTAGAACCACCAAATTACATTGGGAAAATCACATATTTTAACATTTGAGTCTTATTAGAGCCACCAAATGATAATTTCCATTGGAAAAAAACACCAATTTACCAAAAAGAAAAAAAAAAAACCCACAGAATATGATGAGATTGTGACTATCCTAGAGGTGACGGCAGATCATTTTATACACTGAGCTCCAGACTCTAGAAATGAACTGGCTCCTACTGATGACAGAGAGCCTGTTTTCATTCAGATAGCATGAGGTCAGAGGTCACATGACCTCTTTGAAAATCGCATTCTTTCCACAACAATCAGTATCTTTAGTACACTAAAGTTGAGCCTGGTACGCCTTACAGAAGAAAAAAAACCTGAGAATTTGCCGGCAGGACTTCTGAATACTAACTGGTCCAGTGGCGGACTCGGGGGGGGGGGGGGGGGGATTTGTTTTGTTCTGACCGCCGGGACCTTGAAAGTCACGTGACTTGGAACAAACCAATAGGAACAAACATCCATGGAATAGCCACGGGATATGATGTCATTAACTTGCATTGTAGCCAAATCCGTGTCAGTTTCACGGAAATTTGAGCGATTCCGTGGCTATTCCACGGATTCCTGTGAGACCAGGTTGTGTGCAGAGGGCCGCAATTGGCCCGCGGCTGGCTAATCAATCATGTGCATGAAGTGATCAGATCCAGCGTGTCTGCAGCCACGTGGTGCATCCTGCAGCTCTGCAGACAGCTCGGCTGCTGCAGGTTGGAGCGTTATGAGAAGTGACAGCAGCTCTCAGGCTGCTCTGCAACACCTCATAGACGCTCTCAGGCCCTCGGCTCCGTCTCACAGGCTGATTCACAGAGTCAGACCCTCGTCTCCGTCTGACAGGCTGATTCACAGAGACAGAGCTGCTCTCAGCTGGCAGAGGCAGAGAACAGCTACACTGTAAAAAATGTCTGTAGATTTTAGGGTGAAAAACTGCTAAACCATGACAGTAAAAGACGTAAAATGATAAATGAGTTAATTCAGTTTCAGTAACAATGAAACACCGTAAATGTTTATATCAGCCAAAACAGTATTTTAAATGTTTTTAATATACATTACCCCACTGTAAAATACACTGGCACCGTGTTTGTAGCAAAAGTATACTGTAATATATATATACAAGCCATCATTTTTGCATTTATATTTTAAAATACTTTTTCTCACTGTTAAATGTACCAAACACCATATCTCTAACATAAATATAATGTAATATTTAATTGTAAAATCCTTAATTCATGCATTATTTATAAAATATTTTCTTATCAATTATATGGCAGAACAGCATTTCTTTTGATGGAAAAACGTTTTATTTTTTACGGTAAAATATGGAAAAAAATGGCAATCTTAATTGGGAAATCAACAGTGCTAATATAATTTTACCTTAATATTACAAAAAGTTGCACCGTATTTATTACGGTAAAGTTCTGGCAACCACAGCTGCCAGTTTTTTACCATAAAAACAACATTATTTTTTTTTACAGTGTACTTTCAGCTTCTCACACACTACCAGCCTCTCTACGGCTGTCGGCACTATTTTTATTCTGCAGTTTGTGAGAATTAAAGACGAGGCATCTTAAAATATATCTTTTTCAGAGCTTGAGAACGGACTTTTGGGTATTTTGAGTCCTCACAAAGCCACAAACTGTGAAATAAGAAAACCCAGTCAGTTAATTATGGGCTGTCTGAGTCAGAAAACTTTTAATTCAGCAGTCAGATTTAGCTCCTCTTCCTATACGTCACATGCAGAATCGTCCTCCAGCTGAGGATCTCCACACAGCTCCAGGACAAACTATGCAAAGGTGCACCATGTTGTTTCTCACAAGCCAATCAGTGCAGACTGGGCTTTTAAAGGAGGAGGGCTTAAAGAAACAGGTGCTAAAACAGAAAGGGAGGAGGTTCAGCATCATATGTCCCCTTCCAAAGTCCCTTTTAAAGCCAACATGCTACAAATAAACAGCACGAAAACACTAATAATTCAAATTATAGTACAATTCCCAACCCAAACAAACTTGTGATGTTGAATAAAAACAGAAAATCATCATTTCCTTAATGCTGTCTGACTTTTATTCCATTGAAACCTGCAAAAAGACATTATTACAATATCTACTTAATGTTTGAACTTGTGTTTTTATTCTGTGAATCCTGAATTTGATGTTGGCTTTATGCAAATTTTGCACAACCAGAGAACAAGTTAATGGTGAAAAAGTCTTTTTCACAAGCCAATCAGAGCAGAAATATAGCAGAAAATAAATAAACAGGTGCTAAAATTGAATAGGAGGACAGATAAAAGTCAGTCTGAACCTGGAAATGAGCATCATGTCTCCTTTCAAGACCTTTTAAAGCCAACATGCTACAAATAAACAGCACAAAAACACAAATAATTCAAATAAAAGTACAAATCCCAACCCAAAAAAACTTGTGATGTTGACTAAAAAACAGAAAATCATCATTTCCTAATGCTGTCTGACTTTTATTCAATTGAAACCTGCAAAAAGACATTATTACAATATCTACTTCATGTTTAAACTTGTGTTTTTATTGTGTGAACCCTGAATTTGATGTTGGTTTTATGCAAGTTTTGCACAACCAGAGAACAAGTTAATGATGAAAAAGTCTTTCTCACAGGCCAATCAGAGCAGACTGGTGTTTTTAAGGAGGAGAGCTTAAAGAAACAGGTGGTAAAACTGAATAGGAGGACAGATAAAAGTCAGTCTGAACCTGGGAATGAGCATCATGTTCCCTTCCAAGACCTTTTACAGCCAACATGCTACACATAAACAGTACGAAAACACTAATAATTCAAATTATAGTACAAATCCCAATTCCAAAAATACTTCATTTTCATCATTTTCTAATGCTCTCTGACTTTTATTCAATTGAAACCTGCAAAAAGACAATATTATACAATATATCTACTTAATGTTT
The DNA here is from genome assembly GCF_030273125.1 of Centropristis striata. NCBI lineage: Eukaryota > Metazoa > Chordata > Actinopteri > Perciformes > Serranidae > Centropristis > Centropristis striata. The sequence continues at coordinate 1,405,490 of NC_081525.1, read as the reverse complement.
GAACATTTATTGTGTGAATTCTTAGTTTGATGTTGGTTTAATGGAAGTTTTACTCAACCAGAGAACAAGATGATGGTGAAACACTGTCAGTCGTGTTAGTTACAGCAGGTAGAGGAACTTTCAGATCAAATCTAGTGTCATAAAATAAAAAAAGAGCAAAGCCTCATTCATATACTTATAGTTAATGTGATCACAGCCTCCCTCTACTGTAAGCTCATATTTATTAGAACATTTCTTCTCATGTTGCAGCTATAAATGGGTCTTAAGTGTCAGAATCTGAACATGTTTTTATTCACTTTTTATGAGCTTGATCAGAAACCTCTCAGAGGTGTGAAGCTGTTCTGTATGTTCATATTAAACATGTTGCCAGTGATGTCATCATGAGCCGACCTGCACCCACAGCTCTGTGTTCACTATAAACATTATAAACAGCTCTGTAGGGTTTTATTACAGAATGAAGCACAGCAGCTTAATAATGCATCATGTAAAACCAAGATGAATAAAAATAGTTTAGGAAATCTGTGTTTTCTCAGTGAAAAGGTAGAAAATAAAGCTAAAAACGTGCAATAAATGAGGTGTTTTACTGATAAAGGGCTCAGGCAGACAGAGCTGTGTGTTTAATATAAACAGCTCTGCAGGGTTTTCTTATAGAATTAAGCACAAAGACGTAATAATGCATCACGTAAAACCAGGATATATTATAGAAAATCTGTGTTTTCTCAGTGAAAAAGGTAGAAAATGAGGCTAAAAACGTGCAATAAATGAGGTGTTTGACTGTGTTTGAGTGGATGAAGGGCTCAGGCAGACAGAGCTGTGTGTCTATAGAGAGCCTCATGTCTGCTGGGTGTTTGAACCGGCCCTGCAGGGTCCGTCTGACCCACTAGAGACCCACTAGAGACCCACTAGAGACCCACTAGAGACCCACTGACCCACATTATGTCAGCCTGACAGCCTGACAGCCTGAGGCTCCACTGGTCCAGACTCCTGTAAACATGTCAACATGTTGGATGTACAGTAGAGCAGCAGCACCTGTGTTGTGTGTCAGTGATGTGACCTGCTGCACACACACACACACACACACACACACATAAATATCATCATGGAGAGAAATAAATCAGGCTGCAGGCAGAAAGCTGCACGTGACGACCACCTCAGTCCGGTTTGTTGCTACATTCAAAGTAATATATATATATAATTTTGTGTCTTTTTTGGTAATTTTGTGTCTTTTTTTAATAATTTTGTGTCTTTTTTGGTAATTTTGTTTCTTTTTGTAATAATTTTATGTCTATTTTAGTCATTTTGTGTCTTTTTTTAATAATTTTGTGTCTTTTTTGGTAATTTTGTGTCTTTTTTAATAATTTTGTGTCTTTTTTGGTAATTTTGTGTCTTTTTTGGTAATTTTGTGTCTTTTTGTAATATTTTTGTGTCTTTTTTGGTAATTTTTGTGTCTTTTTTAATAATTTTGTGTCTTTTTTGGTAATTTTGTGTCTTTTTTTTTTATAATTTTGTGTCTTTTTTGATAATTTTGTGTCTTTTTTAATAATTTTGTATCTTTTTTGGTAATTTTGTGTCCTTTCGTAATAATTTTGTGTCTTTTTTGGTAATTTTGTGTCTTTTTGTAATAATTTTGTCTTTTTTTAATAATTTTGTGTCTTTTTTGGTAATTTTGTGTCTTTTTGTAATAATTTTGTGACTGTTTTTGGTAATTTTGTGTCTTTTCTTGGTAATTTTGTGTCTTTTTTGGTAATTTTGTGTCTTTTTTAATAATTTTGTGTCTTTTTTGGTAATTTTGTGTCTTTTTTGGTAATTTTGTGTCTTTTTTAATAATTTTGTGTCTTTTTTGGTAATTTTGTGTCTTTTTTAAATAATTTTGTGTCTTTTTTGGTAATTTTGTGTCTTTTTTAATCATTTTGTGTCTTTTTTGGTAATTTTGTGTCTTTTTTGGTAATTTTGTGTCTTTTTGTAATAATTTTGTGTCTTTTTTGGTAATTTTGTGTCTTTTTGTAATAATTTTGTGTCTTTTTTAATAATTTTGTGTCTTTTTTGGTAATTTTGTATCTTTTTGTAATAATTTTGTGTCTTTTTTAATAATTTTGTGTCTTTTTTAATAATTTTGTGTCTTTTTTGGTAATTTTGTTTCTTTTTGTAATAATTTTGTGTCTTTTTTAATAATTTTGTGTCTTTTTTGGTAATTTTGTGTCTTTTTGTAATAATTTTGTGTCTTTTTTAATAATTTTGTGTCTTTTTTGGTAATTTTGTGTCTTTTTTTAAAAATTTGTGTCTTTTTTAATAATTTTGTGTCTTTTTTAAGTAATTTAGTCATTTTGTGTCTTGTGCACGCTCTCCACTGGTCCAGTTTTCTGTAAACATGTCAACATGTTGGATGTACAGTAGAGCAGCAGCACCTGTGTTGTGTGTCAGCGTGCCAGTAATGTGACCTGCTGCACACACACACACACACACACACACACACACACACACACACACACACACACACACATAAATATGATGAGCTGTAGCTCCACATGGAGAGAAATAAATCAGGCTGCAGGCAGAAAGCTGCACGTGACGACCAGCTCAGTCCGGTTTGTTGCTGCGTTCAGAGCCAGGAGTTAAAAGTGGAGGTGTTGCTGGGTGGAGGTGTTGCTGAGTGGAGGGGGGGGGGGGGGTATATTATATTATTACTCCGGGGGTCAGCGGGGGGGACAGATCCAGATCCAGCAGGTGCTCGTATCCCCACCAGATATTAATAGAGAACCAGGTCAACACGTGCAGCTCTGAGAGGAACCTCACGTGGAAAAGTCTCAATCTTCTGCTTAAAGATTCATTTAATAACTGTTTAGCAACATTATTGCAGTGAACTCAACTGAAAACTGTGTGGAAAAACTAAAATAAACACTAGACTTACTGAAAAAAACTCACTGAAGCAATATTGTATACTTATAAAACTAATGAAAATAAAATAAGCATGAGGAGGCATTAATGCATTATGTGTATTGGGAGGATGTCTACATGACTATTGTGTTTGCCAAATCAAATCAAATCAAATAGCCTTTATTGTCATTATATAGGCAACTATATAATGATATTGAAAGTGCCACTGCATAAGTTTCATAGCAAGACAATCACAACACAAAACAACATGAGTAAAACATTTAAAAATACCGAGCTAAGACAAAGACGTGTGATGTAATAAATGAGTATAAAAATAAATAAATGACGACTGAAAATGCTAAACCTGATTTTAACTTCTTATAACATTCCCCTGACAAATAACCCATATTATAATTAACTTACACAAATGCTGAAACTAATACAAACTAAAAGAAATAAAATAAATCAATCAGTTATTTAATTTGAAGACGGATATGAAGATGGATATAGATGGACTAACATCATAATTTTCTTAACAAAGTTTGTAAAAATTGTATTCTCTGTTCCCTGGGTGATACAATCTGATTACAAAAGAGTTCAGACTCTGACTAAAACATTTAATAAACAAAGAGAATGCATCAAATTTATTATGAGCGTATAGATTAACAAGAAACAAAAGCTTCCCAGTTTGAGCGTGAAATATCTTCTCTCTGTTCATTCTGTTTTATAGTTTTTCACAAAGTCCCAGCTGTTCAGATTGTATTATAATATGTGAAACTCTAGTATTTTTTCTATATTAACAATCAATTTGTTGTTTCTACTCCACACTGACTCTGTCCTGGTTTAAAATCTTCAAAGTCCTAAATCTGAAATTAAATGTGCAATTTTGACTTAACATCCCAGAAAACAAAGCTTTCCTCTAGTTATCTGCAGCTTCTTATTGTTTTCTCTCATGAATCTGTTTTCCAGAACATCGAGCTGAAGGTTGAAGTGGAGAGTCTGAAGAAGGAGCTGGAGGAGAAACAGGAGCTGCTGGACAAAGCTCTGTGAGTATTTATCTTCTTCCTGCACCCAAACCTTCATGTTTTACATTTATTAGTTAGTCTGAGAATCCTCAAACCTCCAGAAGCATCCAACAAACCACTCACCTGCCCTTTATCACATCCATAAAATTACAGTTAAGTGGTTTATTGCCAAAAGTATATATATATAGTATATATTTATGTCTCTTTGTGGTAGTTTTATGTCTCTTTGCAGCCGTTTTGGTCTTTTTGTAGTATCATTTTGTAGTTGTTTTGTGTCTCTTTGAAGTTGTTTGGTCTCTCTGTGGTCTTTTTCTAGTTATTTTTTCACATTTTCACTCTTTTTGTAGTCATTTTGTAGTTGTTTTCCATCTCATTGTGGTTGTGTAGTGTCTCTTTGTGGTAGTTTTGCTCAGATTCATGGTGGTTGTGATTGTCTTTGTGGTCTTTTTGTGTCTCTTTGCAGCTGTTTCGGTCCTTTTTTGCCCATTTTTGATGTGATTCTGTGTAAACAAATCACTCACCTGCACTTTACTACATCCCTAAAATTCATATTCAGAAGGGTTTTCTAATATTTAGCTGCTTTAGCTGCACAGATTTGTTAAAACACCTTCAGGGACCCTGACAGAGAGCCACAAAAACACTCTTTTCATCGTTGGGTTGATTATTTCCCACGAGTCCATCAGGACATCAGAGCCGGGGGCCTGGGGGCCTGGGGGCCCCAACACTCACCTCACTATCACAACACACACTAAGCCCTGAGGAATGCCTCCATGAAGTGAATCTGTGTTCTGGGACGCAGCAAGGAGAGGGACGGAGTCAGAGAGTCAGAGAGTCAGAGGGTCCCGGGTTTAAATCCCAGACGAGCCCCTAATGTGTCCCAACCCGGCTCCTAGACTATGACAAATACGGAGCAGGACACAAAGGATGTCTAGAAACTAATGAATTTATTAAATCAACTTAAACAACCGAGGTGATGAGTACAGATGTGAAGTGTGTAAGTCAGTAACATCACTAATGTAAATGTGGATGTGTGAGCAGTATGAAGTATAAATGTTGTAAAGTGGAAACAAAGAAGAAACCAGACAAAGAGGAAGTGGTGCTGGTGGGATGCAGCAGAGAGAGAGACGCACTGGAACTGGGGCTGCGGTCGAATAGTCAAATTCGACTTCCTAACTGAGTGAAATGACCCGGATGTATTATCGTAGCCGCCATGATAAGAGCTGTTGGAATTCTCTAACTGTTAAGGAAAGGAGCTTCAATGCTTCCTTTAGTATCTCCTTTAGCATAGGATACACCGGACCATCCTTTACGAAAGGAAAGGAGGTAATGCCGTCCCACAATTCCTTGCGGTAGCAGCATATAAGGCCGACCGGTCACGAGAAGAAATGTACAAAATGACTGACAAATTTTTATTTTTTTTAATTCTTAGCAATTTTATAGATTGTGTATATGTGAATAAGATCTGAATAATAAAGGTTTGCTTTAAAAGCATAATAATATGTACAGTAGTGGCTTTGTAGCACTCAACGTTGTAAATGTGCCATGATTTATCAGTTCTCATTCAATCATACCTATTGGTATTTTGTCTATAAATATGAATGGACAGGTGCATGATCAACCTTTCTCAATGTGATCACCATTTTGTTTCACTTTTGTGACTGGCGTGGTCTATTATTCTTTTTTGTTACATTTCATTTCCAATCATGGTAATCGCCTAATATTCCTGAGAACGCTGATTTTTGTAGTCCATCTTCGGAAAATTGTAGTTTCACCACGACATTGGACGTCATCAACATTGGCCGTGGCGTGATGACGTAGACTGAGTGTAAGTGCAGTCGGATTCTCTAAACACCGCCATCGTCTTCTCCTAACTCCTCATGAAGTCTCCTTCTCATCTTTCCTTGACCTCGTGACGTTTTCCATTGAGGTTAAGGAAAAGTGGTTAGGAAAGGACTTAGGAGCTGATTTTTTTGACTATTCGACCGTACCCAGGGGTTTTATCCTTTCAGGAGCCTGAACCAGGCGCTCCAAATCTGCTGATGGTGCCTTCAAGGACACCTAGGAGAAACAATAACTGGTCAACCACATCAACACTAGACAGGGAGCGTCAGAGAGTCAGAGAGTCAGAGAGTCAGAGGAAAGGCCAGAGGTGTCTGGTGGTTGTTGTGTTGCTGAGTCAGGAACTATTTTGAGCAGCTGGTAGTGAGACAGCTGTCTCTCTCTCTCTCTCTCTCTCTCTCTCTCTCTCTCTGACTCTGAGTCTCTCTGAGTCTGAGTCTGAGTCTGAGTCTGAACACCACGTGAACATGTCCAGGATCAGAGTTTTCTCTGTTTTCTCAGTGCTCTTAGTGGTCCAGACTACCTGGAGATATATAGTTTATCTTCAGCAGGTCTTTGTGGAGAATGAGACTCTGTGTCTAAGAACAGGGAACGATTATTCAGCCTTATGTTTGAAACTCGTACTAACAGATTCATTGTTAAGTTGCTTGTACAAATGACTGAAGAAAACTTGCAGAATTCAACAACTTTCTCATATTTTTAACTTTCTCTCAGACAGAAACATGATTTCTGAGTGTCATGTGCAGGTTCTCACTAATGGACTGGGAGTTTTATTCATTTGAAGTGATTTAGAGTTTGAAAACCTGCAGAATTATAGCTTTTAAAGTCAGAGAAAGTTAAGATGAAGAGAGTCAGAATACAGAGATGTTCTTCATGAGGCCTGTTGTTCTTCAGAGATCTGAATGAATATATGAATGTCACACAGAGTTGGATCTGGTCACAGCTGCAGTGTGAGTGAAAAAGAACAGGCCTCACCAGCCTCTTTTTTTTTGCCAGTTTCTGTAGTGATTTTGCATCCCCTTTGTTTCGTGATTGTGTTCCCCCTCTTCATTGTTGGAGTGATTTTCTGTGGTCCTTATGTGTCTCTTTTGTCATAAACCTGGCTCTAGGTCATGACAAAAACCATGAAGAGACACAAAATACCAATAAGTTAAGTGTTTTATAGCCAAAAGTATATATATAAAAAGTAAACTAAATTGTTTTGCATCCCATTGTGGTAGTTTTGTGTCTCTCTGTGGTAGTTTTGCTCCGATTCATAGTGGTTTTGATTGTCGTTGTGCTCTTTTTGTGTCTCTTTTTAGCTGTTTTGCATCTCTTTGTCGTTTTTTGCATGTTTCTTGTGCTCAGTACGTGTCTCTTTGAGTGACTCTGTGCAGGTAAAGACCAGTCAGAGTGTTTATATCAATATACTTCTAAAGAGCGTTTGGCTCTTTGCAACACATCCTTTTCTTTTCACAAAAAACATAGAAGTATTAGTATGTAGATTTTGTGCCAGCGGGTCCATCTTTTGTTTCCTGCAAAATACTAAACAAGTGCACACAAATTAAATAATGCTGGTTAGATATTGATCAACAGGGAGCTGATGACTCCTCATGGTGTTTTTCTGAAGGCATTTATGGAAAGTTTGTCAGTTTAGTTGTTTAGTTATCTCAGTGAACTCCCTCCACACTGACTGAAGAACCTCCTGCTGCCTGTTTGATGGTTTTTGAGCAAATGAACGTAAGAAAAAACAAGAAAAGACATCAGCTCAGTCACACGCTGTTCGTGCAGTAAAGGCAGTAATTTAGTTCAGTCAGTCAGTTTAGCACTTAGTGAAAATAATGAAGCCGAGCGTGTGTGTGTGTGTGTGTGTGTGTGTGCTCTCCGTGCCCTGCTGCTTGATAAATAAACGCTGTGGCCACAGTTTATCATTAGAGCTATTAACAGATGTGGAGCAGAGTGTGACCTGCTGACTGACACACACTTCACTCTGCACCAGGCTTTTGGTTTTTAACCTCCACGGAGGAGTTTGCATGTGAAAAATCGTGCAAAAAATGTCAAAAATGGTGCAAATGGGCCTGAAAACGAGTTAGTTTTCCTGTATGGATCCAGATTCAACAGCTTCACCACGTGGTCTTTTATAAGCCAGAGAACAGACAGAAAGAGCAGCAAAACAGACTGTAAACACCTGAAATATAACATGCATTGAAGAAAAAGAGGCACTATTTCACTAAATGCTGCATATTTAATAATTAAATTGGTGGTGAAATAAGTTTTATCAGCATCTGGAAAGTCTCACAAAGAGTCTGTCTGCAGCCGTTTTTATTCTGCAAAGATGAAAAAAGGCTCTGGACCAGGGGTCTCAGACTCAAATTACCTGGGGGCAGTATCAAAATGACCAGAAAAAGACAAAAAATGACAAAAAATGACAAAAAAAGACATAAAATGACACAAAATTACCAAAAAGACACAAAATTACCAAAAAAAAGACACAAAATAACTATTAAAAAAGACACAAAATGACCAAAAAAAGACACAAAATGACAAAAAAGACACAAAATTACCAAAAAATACACAGAATTACCAAAAAAGAACCAAATTATTTAAAAAAAAAATACAAAATGACCAAAGAAAGACACAAAATGACCAAAAACGGACACAAAATGACTGAAAAAAAAACACAAAATTACCAAAAAAGACACAAAATTATTTTAAAAAGACACAAATTATTTAAAAAAAAGACACAAAATGACAAAAAAGACACAAAATGACCAAAAAAGACACAAAATTATTTTAAAAAGTAATTAAAGGGACCTTCCACACACAACACGGTAAAGTGCCATTCATATAAAACTCACATTAAACTTTCATATCAAGGTGGGGGCCACAAAATATCATCACAAGGGCCACAATTGGCCCGCGGGCCGCCAGTTTGAGACCCCTTTTTTATTTCTTTAAACCAATCACGTCGTCTTCAGAGAACAGATCAGGTAGTGTAGAAGCAGAAGGAGGTTTTTCATCATTCGCCAAATGAATTCCATCCATTTCCCACCAAACAGATAATTATAAACTTGGATACGCCTTAAAAAAAATGCTTTTTATTTCATAGAACTTTTCAAACACTACAGTTTATCTCTCGCTTGGTTCCCAGATTCTTGTGGATGTGGCAGATTTAACATAAACATGTCAAGCTGCAACCAGATTCTCATGATAAATCAACAAGATAAATTCACTTTCCCACACTGAGAAATCCTGGAAAACAGAGCCGGACTTTAAACTATTCCTCAAAAATCTCTCTCATCAGCTGTTTGCATGATTGTTTATTTTCATGCAAATAAGATAAGTAAACAAGCATTCTCTGAGTTCTCTGCAGTTTGTCTTGTTTCAGTTGGTTTACAGAGAAAAAACAGGGAATTATTTTGGGGAAATATCAGAATTCTGCATTATCAGCAAAACATTTTAAAACAAGCTCCAGTTTCCAAACTTGTGATACAGATTAGTGATATTTAAAGCACATGTACAGAGTGACTCCGCGATAAAAACCAAGAATAACTTCCTATAAAACTCATATTGCTGCTGCACATACAGCTCAGTGAGCCGGATCAGGTTCAGGATCAGGATCAGGTTCAGATTCTGGATCAGAGACACATTATGACCTTCTGGTCTGAGTCTGCTGGGACTCTGTTAATGTCTCCGGATCTTATCGACCACATATTATGAATAAATGATGAGTTTTGGTTGTCGACCGAGAAACAGAATCTAATAAAATAAAAGCATCCGGGAGGGTTTTATTGCACACATTTATTATTTAAGGAGACGTCTTCCAAACATTTATTTTAAGAATATTCAGGACAAATTAAACAAATTAAACCCTTATTAAATATTGTGGTTTTGTGTGACTGTGACCCTGCAGGTGCACAGCGGAGAGCTTGTCCAATCAGAATGAAGCGGAGCTGCAGCGCCGCCTGACGGAGCGGCAGGAGGAGATCGTCCACATGCAGGAGATCCTGGAGAGCAAAGTCCAGCTGCTGCAGGAGGTACACACACACACACACACACACACACACACACACACACACACACAGGATTCAGGTCATGAAACTACAAAAAAAGACTTAAATTGCAACAAACTGTTTTATCTTTTAAACTTGCCTGCAACAACAAAAAAAATGCCATAGAATTATATATTAATGTTCATAATTTTACCGAGTTTAATCTTTTAATTAACTTTAGTCATGATCATAATATTATTTTATATTCATCATCATCATCATATTATTATTATTATAGATATTTATTCATTTTTTAAAACTCTAATCCTTCGAATTCCACCTTCTTTTTTTCTTTTCTTTCTTTTTTTTTTTACATAATACCACTGTTGTTTATATGGAAAAAAACACAAACAGAATTTCTACATATTAAATTATTAAATGCGAGGGAGATTTTTTTTTTTGTTGCATGATGGGATATGTCAGGGATTAGCAACAAAATTGTACTTATTTTATTTTATTTTATTTTATTTCATTTTTATTTATTCATTTATTTTATTCATTTATTTTATTTATTTTATTTTATTTATTTATTTATTTATTTTTTATTTTATTTTTTATTTTTTAATTATTATTTATTTTTTTTCTGCAATATCAGATTAAAAAAATACTCCCACTTGTAAACTTTGAGGACAAAAATCTCTAAAAAATATATACAATATATTTATATTATTTTTCATTTTCACTGAGTAAATCTTTTGAATTAGATCAGTCTTAATTATAACCACAAGGCTTCTTTATTTTGGAAACACATTTTTATTAATCACTTATTATAGAGGCTCAGCTTACACTAACACAATCTATGCATCAACAGCCAAAATGATTTTGAAATGAATGAATTTTAAAATCATTTTAAAAGCCCCATATGTCTGTATGGATGCATAAGAGTCAATGAGAGCCAGAACCACAGTCAGACAGAGTTTTCTCAGGTTTGCGTTGACCTCTCCCCTGGTGTCTGTGGTGCAGGAGGCGGAGCTAGCGCGGGCCGAGGCCGAGCGGATGGCCTCGCTGGCCGACTCGTCCGCTCAACGCTGCCTCGTCCTGGAGAGAGAGAGAGCAGAGAGGAGGGAGGAGGAGGAGGAGAGGGACAGGTGACACACACACACACACACACACACACACACACACACACCTTTTTATCAGCTGATTCCTGGAAGCTTTGTGTTGATATCGCTGCTATTCTCAGGCTGAACACTCTCACATCCACTGATAGAAACAAAGAGCTCTGACCTACAAACTGACACACTGACTAACACTGACTTTAACCCTCTGGAGTCCATCTATTTATTGAAAATACATGTTTTATTTACAGTAATAACTTTATTTATATCTGATATGTAGACAAGCTGAGAAAGCCAGTTAAAGTTCAATCATTCTTTCTACAATGAAAACTATTACTGTTTTTAATTTAAATGCTAATAGACTGTTTTGTAGTTTAATTTTTATTATTATTTCTGCTGATTTTGTGTGTATAAATGGTTAAAAAAAATATGGTACATTTTCATAGACACATGTATATTTTGTTTGTATTTTCGCTATTTTCGTCAGCTTTATACTTCAATTAAAATAAAATGTAAAATCTGACTGATAGCCAAGTTTGTGTGGAGAAAAACAGACTGAAAGATGCTGAACAGAGACAAATTAATGCAGAAATGAATGCAGAGGAAGTTGATGAATTTGAACCAAAATCTCCTTCAGAGGGTTAAAATACACATTTACATACACACATACATATATACATATATACATATGGTATATATATATAAGAATCAATAAAACAAAGTGGATACATTTCATAAAATGTATATAGATAAACGGTGTGACAAATCAATGACAAATCTATAATTCATGAAGTAAATAAAGAGACAACAACAATATATGAATGTCTCTCTCTCTCTCTCTCTCTCTCTCTCTCTCTCTCTCTCTCTCTCTCTCTCTCTCCTCTCTCTCTCTCTCTCTCTCTCTCTCTCAGGGCGATCGGGGAGCTGACTCAGCAGAAACACTCGTTGGGTCTTCAGGTCGAGGAGCTGGAGGTCAAAGTTCACCGTCTCTCTTCTCCTCTGCAGAGGAAAGAAGGAGCAGCTGAGGTAACTTCAACCTCAACACCTCTCCTCATAATGAATCCAAACACACATACATAAACATGTTATTAGTCAACTCAAACACAATTTCAGAAACTTTAGATATTATTCAAATGAGATAAAAAAAAATATATATATATTAATTAAATCAGATATATTATTGTTCACTTCCATAACGTGCTGAAAACTCCAAAACATAAAAATGTAATATGTAAAATTATAATTAAATACAAAATTAGGACCAAATAAATTTGATCAAATCTGCTGAAATCTGCTAAGCATATGTGCAACATTTTGGTGAACTGTATTTAACAAAATTCAGTCAGAAACTCAATAAAAATGTCTTTAGTCATGATCATAACTACTAGATATTTATTCATTTTTTAAAACTCTAACCCTTCGAATTCCACCTTCTTCTTTTTTTTCTTTTCTTTTTTTTTTTTTTTACATAATACCACTGTTGTTTATATGGGAAAAAAAACACAAAATTGAATATCTACATATTAAATTATTAAATGTGAGGGAGATTTTTTTTTTTTTGCATGATGGGATATGTCAGGGATTAGCAACAAAATTGTATTCATTTATTTATTTCATTTAATTTTTTTTATTTTATTCATTTAATTTTATTTATTTTATTTATTTTATTTATTTTATTTATTTTATTTATTTTAAAAATGGGAGGAATTTTGTCTTGTTTTCAGTTAAATGTACACCTTAAATTGTCTGCTATCAGAAACTGCAGTAATATTTATCAAACCTCTGAGTTTTTCTCTGAATATTAGAGTCTAAAGTCCTGGTTCAGAGCTTAGATCAGGTCCTTCTTTCTATCTTTGTGTTGAGCGACAGGCTGCAGAGACATCAGAGTGTTTTTAGATCCATGTGGGTCAGTGGAGCTCCAACAACCTGGACATAGAACCAGGAGCCCCCCTACAGGGTCTGGTATCATACTGTAGGTCCTCTCTGTATTTTTAGTTTGATAAATACTGTACGTGTTACCTGATCCTGGTGTTTCTGTCACATGATGGATCAGATCTGAGCTGTTAGAGTCAGAAGGTTCAGACTTGTTTAGTTTAATGTTTCTGAGTGTAACAGACGTTTGTTTCTTCCTCCACAGAGTCCAGAGGAGAGGACAGTCCTCGCTCACATGCAGGTAGGAAACCTTTACTCAGCGCTGACGTCTGTTTATACACACACACACACACACACACACACACACACACACACACGCTCATTTACATCTCTTGTGGTGACCTGCAGCTTCAGACTCCCAGTGAGTCCTCAGAGCTGATGGAGCTGCAGCTCCTCCTGGTGGAGGCTGAGCTGAACTGCATGTGAGGAGCTTCACTGCTGTTTGGTTTTGGATTTGTGATGAAAATATATCACAGATTACTTGAAGAGTTGCAGGACAAATTATATATCAAAACGTGCGGTTTGATCTCTACAGAATACGAATTTTTCGCGACATAAGTCGTGAAAAACTGCCCAAAATTTTGCATTGAAGTGAATGGGACGGCCGAAAAAAAATGAATGAAAAAGAACAATAATTGGAGATTTTTAAACGTCTACTTCTCCGGCATAATTTCACCTAGAGACTCCATTTAAACTTTAAACAGTAGACACAAGTCTTGTGTATCGGTGTATTAATCCACGTTTCTTTAGGTCATATAGTTTTTTATCAATCCCTGTTCAATGACCATGATCATTTTTGGAGAAATTCTGAGATTATAATGGGTGTGTATTGCACGGAATGTTCGTGTCAGAGTGTGTGACATCATCGCCAGAGTGTAGAGGGAGAGAAAAAACTGTCAAAAAATACATTTTAAAACTGCGCTCCAGGCCGCAAATTCCACTCTACAGAAATAATTTATACATAGAAACGTAGGAAAATTAGTCTTCTCCCTCACAATCCTCTGGTAAAGCTGTCAGAGTTATAGTTTGGGCGTAGGACGCACAGATGATCCACCAACACCACCAACAGCCTCATTGGCTCCCATATTAAAAACATAGGAAGATTTCTGAAAAAGGGAGATGTAACAGTTTTTTTAGATTGCTCTAACAAAGCTATTTTTTCATTTTTCTTTAAAAAAAACATATGTAGACGTTCAGGAAGAACTCAGGACGCTCAAAGTGAAGTCAGACCAATGATAGGTATTATGGTTTTGCCAAAAATGCTTTCTGTTCGAGGCCAGAAATTCCAGTCTGTCCACCTCTGGCTGCTGTCACTGTTCAGGAACATTCAGGTCGCATTTGATCATTTGTGTGTCCTTTTTTGTACACATTTTTACATCTACAGTCCTGGAAACATGCTTGATAATAATCATTTCTGCGTTCTGGCTGCTGGCTGCTGCACACTGAGACCTTTGAGCTCAGAAGGAACCACTTGTTTACTCTCAACAGCAACAAGTGAGACGTTTGAGAAGCAGAGACACGTCCTCTGTCCTGTGTCCTGTGTCCTGTGTCCTGTGTCCTGTGTCCTCTGTCCTGTGTCCTCTGTCCTCTGTCCTGTGTCCTGTGTCCTGTGTCCTCTGTCCTCTGTCCTGTGTCCTGTGTCCTGTGGACGGTAAATCTCTGCTGTCTCTCTGGTATTTCTGCCACTCTGAGTAAAATAAACAGCAGCAGCAGTCTGTCAGCAGGTTTGGCACTTCTCACTGATTAGGATTAAGTGATTCTTGATTACGTGGCAGATCAGAGTTTTAGTGTCGAGTCTCCAGAGACTCACAGGGGACAAATGTACACACACACACACACACATTCTCGTACTTCTATCTTTGTGAGGACCCTCGTTGGAACAGTGAATTCCCTTGCAAGGTTATAATAGTTTTGGATTTTTCATTAGTTTTAATTTTAATTTTGTTGCAATTTTTTTTTTTCAAATTCAGTTAGTTTTAATGAGTTTTTAGAGTGAGTTTGCTAGGTTTAGTTTAGTTTTTATTAGTTTTAGTGTTTTGTAATGGGGTATTTGTTGGGTGGGAGATTAAAAGAGGTCACAGTAAATTTTGCCTTTATTTCCTTTGTCTGATCCATCTTCATTATGTATGAAAAAAGAGGACATTTTCACTGTAATTTTAGTTAGTTTTAGTTAGTTTTGTAACTACAACATACAGTTTCAGTTAGTTATTGTTTTTATAAAACACTCTCGTCTTTATTTTTATTTCAGTTAACAATAATGTTTTTTCAATTCTAGTTTTCGTTATTTCGTTAGTTTTCGTTAACTATAATAACTTTGTTCCTGAAAAAAAAAGCCTTTAAAGAAGTGAGGACCGGCCAAAATGTCTTCACTTCTAAAAAATGTCCTCACTCTGTTGGTTAAAAACGTGTTCCGGTCCACACTATGTAGGAAGTACAAGAACACACACACACACACAGACACACACACAGAGGAAAACAAATGACATGTGATTCAGTTGTATCAACACTTCCACCCTGCTGCGATAATGAAAGACGGATGAAGACGTTTGTATCTGTGATTCTGTGGGAAACAGATCAGAGAGCAGTGGTTCAATGTAACTAAATACATTTACTCAATTACTGCTCTTCAAAGTCTAACTGCAGTAACTACATTTATGGTCAAAATTGAGTTTTAACTAAAAATGAACTCCTTCATGTCTGTTTTATCTTGCGACAAAGTTTTAGTGTCAATTTTGCTTTATTTCAAAGAAATAATTTTATAAAAACCACAACACAAACACAACGAAAATCGCATAAAGTTACCTGTGTGTGTGTGTGTGCGTGTGTGTGTGTGTGTGTTTGAATCATGTGTATCTGGAGGAGTGTGTGTGCTTACACGCATGTGTGTGTGTGTGTATCTGTAACTGTAATCACATCAAAGGATCAAAGGCAATCAGATCAAAGGCAATCAACAGAATTAACTGACACCTGAATGTTCCGTAACAGAGGTGGACAGACTGGAATTTCTGGCCTCGAACAGAAAGCATTTTTGGCAAAACCATAATACCTATCATTGATCCGATTTCACTTTGAGCGTCCTGAGTTCTTCCTGAACGTCTACATATGTTTTTTGTGAAGAGAAATGAAAAAAATAGCTTTGTTAAAGCGATCTGAAAAACTGTTAAACATGCTTTTCTACTGAAATCTTCCTGCGTTTTTAATATGGGAGCCAATGAGGCTGTTGGTGGTGTTGGTGGTGCATCTGTGCGTCCTACGCCCAAACTATAACTCTGACAGCTTTACCAGAGGATTGTGAGGGAGAAGACTAATTTTCCTACGTTTCTATGTATAAATTATTTCTGTAGAGTGGAATTTGCGGCCTGGAGCGCAGTTTTCAAATTTATTTTTTGACAGTTTCTTCTCTCCCTCTACACTCTGGCGATGATGTCACACACTGTGACACGAACATTCCGTGCAATACACACCCATTATAATCTCAGAATTTCTCCAAAAATGATCATGGTCATTGAACAGGGATTGATAAAAAACTATATGACCTATCGAAACGTGGATTAATACACCGATACACAAGACTTGTGTAAATTGCCCCGTAGCCCTAATGATTTATTTAGAATATATAAAGCAATCTGAGTGACTCCAATCTGCAGAACGAGTACTTTCACTTTTGATACTTTAAGTACATTTTGATGCTGATACTTTTGTACTTTGACTTCAGTACGTTTTGAATGCAGGACTTTTACTGTAGTGGAGTCATTTCACACGGTTGATATGATCCAAACCCAAGACGAGGAAAAGACTGATATGAAACAGAGCACATTGGTTTAATGCTTTTTACATGACTCTATTTTCGGTCATTTTGTGTGTTTGTTTTAATCATTTTTACATCTATTTTTGGTCATTTTGTGTGTTTTTTTAAATAATTTTTACATCTATTTTTGGTCATTTTGAGTCCTTTTTTGGTCATTTTTACATCTATTTTTAGTAATTTTGTGTCTTTTTTGATCATTTTTACATCTATTTTTGGTCATTTTGAGTCCTTTTTTGGTCATTTTTACATCTATTTTTAGTCATTTTGTGTCTTTTTTGATAATTTTTACATCTATTTTTGGTCATTTTGAGTCCTTTTTTGGTCATTTTTACATCTATTTTTAGTCATTTTGTGTCTTTTTTGATCATTTTTACATCTATTTCTGGTCATTCTGTGTCTTTTTTGATCATTTTTACATCTATCTTTAGTCATTTTGTGTCTTTTTTGATAATTTTTACATCTATTTTTGGTCATTTTGTGTTTTTTTGGTCATTTTTACATCTATTTCTGATCATTCTGTGACTTTTTTGATCATTTTTACATCTATTTCTGGTCATTCTGTGTCTTTTTTGATCATTTTTCATCTATTTTCGGTCATTTTGTGTGTTTTTTTAATCATTTTTACATCTATTTTGGGTCATTCTGTGTCTTTTTTGATCATTTTTACATCTATTTTTGGTCATTTTGTGTTTTTTTGATCATTTTTACATCTATTTCTGATCATTCTGTGTCTTTTTTGATCATTTTTACATCTACTTTTGGTCAATTTGTGTCTATTTCAATAATTGTTGTGTCCTTCTTTTGGTCATTTTTACATCTACAGTCATGGAAACATTCTTGATAATAACAAAAATCATTATGAATATAACCATGTGGTGTCACTGTGGCTATAAAGACCAGCATTATGGATCTAAATCCTTCTTCCACCGCTGCCTGAGAGAGTCAGTAGGAGATGAGATCAGCTTTTAGAGAGCAGAGAGTTCTGCTGTTCCATTAAAGCGTCATGTGGTCCTCCTCCCTCCTCTCTGGGACATGCATGTGGAGGGTGGAGGGCCGGTGCCCCTGGGAAAGGCATGAACTCATTCCAACGCTGACAATTCAGAGAATTTAATGAGCCTGATGGAAAACACTCTCTCACCCTGCTCCTCTCTCTCTCTCTCTCTCTCTCTCTCTCTCTCTCTCTCTCTCTCTCTCTCTCTCTGTTACTGACATGAAAAAGCTTTGTGGAAAAGTAAAAAGTCCCGTTTAGAATCTGACGACGTGTTGATATTAATGATGTGTTTTCATCCCTCTGACCTCCAGCTGGTTGACTGGATGCAGCAGTTTAATAAAGAGCTACAACCATCACACAGATATGACTTTATTAAGTTTAATCAGGAAACAAAACATCAACATAAACAAAACGTTGAAATACAAAGCTGATAATGATTAAAACAAGCTGTGAGCAGAGGTGACGGGCTGAATAAAACACAAATTTGAATGAAAAAAGAAATGAAGTAATCATCAGCTGCAGGTGGCAACATGTGAGGAGCAAAACTGACTGAAGAAAGAAATAAAAAATAAATAAAAATAAGATTAAAAAAACAACAAGATAAAAGCTTTCAATCAAATCAATTACTCAGGAATAGAAATATATCTTATATATATATTATATATTATATCTTATATATATATATATATCATAATATCTTTAAAAACTGTTTTATTTATTACTATTTTTATTATTATTATTATTATTATTATTATTATTATTATTATTATTATTATTATTATTATTATAAGTAGTAGTATTTATTGTCATTGTTACTATTAATATTATTTTATTATTTAATTTTTTTAAACATGTTTTCAGGCCTGTTTTTTTGCTTTTTTTAGATTTTGGATTTTCTGTCACTAAATTATCTTTATATATCTAAATTTATAATATTATATATATATATATATATATTACATTAAGTTACATAGTAAGTTTAATTACATAGTTGTTTTATATCAGTAATATAAACAGAGCAGTGAAACAGGTTTGGCTGTTTTTCTTCTTTAAATTATCAGTGGAAACACTTAAACTGCTGTTTTAATTCTGTTTTTAATGTATTTAATAGTTTTTTTACTGGAGCCAGATAATGAACTTAATGTAAACCGAGATGATTAGATCAAGGATCAGTGTGTAATGTGCTGTGTGTCCTGCAGGAGTCTCTCATGTCTCTCAGAGCTGCATTAGAGGCTCTCTGACCCTTTTTTCCGGGAAACTGGTTCAGTCCGGAGCAGCAGGAGGTCTCACTCTGATCTGAAAACTGAAAACTGAGTCTCCTCATCAGTTTCTGTGTTTAAAATCTATAGTTGTTCTTTAAGATCTTTATAAACAAAACTACAACAGACTTCAGTGTCAGCTGGAAATAAATAAATAATAAATTAAACCTCATAACACTTTAACATTATATTAAGTAGTTAAAACCAACAGTAAAATTCTGCTTGTTTAGTATTATACATAAATGTATCAATAATAATAATCCAATCATATATTTAGAATATATAAAACAATCTGAGGAGTTAAGGTGGTGGAGTAATTTCACAGTGTGGTGTTAATAATTTTACTGCAGTAAGAGATATGAATACTTCTTCCACTACTTAGTAGCATAAAAAGTAAAAAAGTAAAGTACAGATCTTCAATTGTACTTGAGTTTATGCATGTATCATCACTGGATGTTGGTGCTTTTATTGAATCATTGCAGTTTGATAATAAGGTTCACTATCACGTCATTTTTAGTTATAATGTGAAAATATCATTATCATGAAATAGGCCTAACGTAATAATTTCATGTAAAAACGTGATACATATGTTGTTCAAACATGAAAATCATTTTGTTATAACAATAATTGCATTACTTATAACTGTATTTACATTGAAAAATCTCTATTTACTTCAAATCCATTTGATATATATTTCATATTTCTATTTGTACATATATTTATTTGCTTAAGACTTGTATTTATAATGTATATTTAGTGTAGCTGCTTTTTTTTTTTACCTTTATTTTATTACAGAATTACTTTCTATTCTATTATTATAAAGCAGCAGCTGTAACAAGCAGTTTCCCTCTGGTGATCATTATTTTTTTTGGTCTGGTTATCAAGTATTTCGGATAATAAAAATGTTTCGGACTACAGAAACAGAGCGGACTAGTTTAATCCGCGGAGTGATACATCTTCTCCTCTATAGAGGATCTTTGGTTCCCGTCATCGCTGCCTCGTTGTCTCGTTCTGAGGCTGTCAGTGTGTGTGTGAGTGTGTGTGTGTGTGTGAGCCTCTCCCTCCATCCTCACCGGGAGGAGAAGAACCGGATCCGGGACTCGGTGGTTCTCCGGTGAACCGACCGCTGGTCCTCGTCTCCGTCCGCCGGTAGAGAACCGAGTGTTCCGTGTTCGTGTCCCGGTCGGAGCTCCGCAGCAGGAGATGCTGTCAGGCTGCAGGGCGGCATCGACCCGGTGAGACAGGAACAAACCGAGCAGGGACACCAGCATTGATCGGTTCTATTACCGGGACCTCTGAGGACTGAACCCGGATCGATCAGTCTGATCAGTCTGCAGGTCTGCACCAAACCAAACCGGGACCGGATCCGCCTCAGAGCTTCTCCTCTCATCAGGCTGCTGGTCACGTTTTCCTGTCGGCGGATCAGAGCAGATCTGTGTTTTTAATCAGGAAAAACAATCCGAACCGGATTATGATCAGATCTTATTTATTCCTGCAGAGAATCAGAGACACTTTTTGCACAAAAAGCTGCTTCAATAACTGATTTATTCATGTTATGAGCAAATTTATATATTGAGATTTAATTGAAAGTTTAAAGGCTGCAACTAATATTTAATTTCTTGATTAATCTGCTGATTAATTTCTCAATTTATTATTTGATCTATAAAATGTCAGACGTTTCCTAAATTGTAAGGTGATATTTTTAAAAATCTTGTTTTGTCAAACCCAAATGATATTTAATTTAATATGATATAAAAACAGAAACAGGAAAGAAAGGATAATGAAATAAATATAAATTTGAGAGGCTGAAAACTGCATTTTCTGCTATTAATACATTTAAAAATTACATTATTGATTAATCGATTAGAATTCGGCAATTATTATTTTTGTACAATGGTTGCAGCTCTAAAAATTTAATAGTAATAAAGTAATAAAGTGCTTTTCTAAACACTCAAAGACGCTTAACGTAGAATAAATAAAAAAAATTCTTGACTTTGCAGTTGTAAACAGAACAGTCTCTCGTGACTTGGTCTATTTAGCAGCTGTGCTGGAGCTTTTAATCACATCACATGATCTTCCTCAGCAGACTGAATCTGCAGCACAAAAAAGAACAAACATAAATTTACATTTTGGAGGACAGCAGCTTGGGATTTAATGCTGGAACTGGAAGTACGGAGGCTGAAGAGGAACAAAAACACATCGAATCATCTCTGCAAAACCTGAGCAAAACCCTCTTTAATTTGATTTAAATGGATCCAAACATTTGAATCAGTGCAGGTGACTTTTGGTTCAATGAGACTCTTTTTTTTCTGGTAAATCTGGAACAACATCTGCACCAAAGTCCAGACAAACATTCAGCACTTTAAAGTTCCCGTGAACACTTTGGATTACAATCAAAAGACAAATTTTTCCTGCATCTTAAAGACCTTGACCGACTCTTCTCGGTTCTGCTGTGATGCTGGACGTGGTGAAGATGAAGGAGGCGTGCCGGATCTGCGCCCGCGAGCTCTGCGGCAACCAGCGGCGCTGGATCTTCCACCCGGCGGCCAAGCTGAACCTGCAGGTGCTGCTGTCGCACGCTCTGGGCCACGAGCTGACCCGGGACGGCCGCGGCGAGTTCGCCTGCTCCAAGTGCGCCTTCATGCTGGACCGCATGTACCGCTTCGACACGGTGATCGCCCGCGTGGAGGCGCTGTCCCTGGAGCGCCTGCACAAGCTGCTGCTGGAGAAGGACCGGCTGCGGCAGTGCATCGGAGGGATGTACCGCAAGAACAACGTTCCCGAGGACGGGAGCGTGGCGCCGCCCGTCCCCCTGGGCCCCGAGGGGTCCGAAGACTCTCCTGTGGTGGATCTATCGGCCCTGCAGGATGGAAGATATTCGGACATGATCCAGGATGATCTGACGTACTCCGTTTACGAGTCCTGGGCGGATAAGGAGGACCCGGCCCTGGACCCCCACGCCACCCACACCCACCACCATCTTCAGTGCCCCGCAGCGGACTCCGCCCCGGGCCAGAAGCCGAGGCGTTGCCGGGGTTGTGCGGCGCTCCGTGTTGCCGATTCCGACTACGAGGCGGTATGCAAGGTGCCCCGTAGCGTTGGGCGCCGGAGCACCTCCTGTGGCCCGTCGACCCGGTACTCCACAGCCACTCCCGGGGTGGAGGAGCACGCCAGGAGCTGCAGGGACTCCGACACCACCGTTGTTGCCTTTGAGTCCTCCGAGGCGGAGCTGGACTCTGATAAGACCATGTGCAACCGGACCAGTCCCAGTCCGTCGTCGTCCGTGGAGTCCCTGGACACGGCCGTGGACGTGAGCTGTCCTCCCGTCAACCACAAAGACCGAGAAGAACCGGAGGAGGCTGCAGGGAGGAGGGACCCTCCGTGGGACCAGCCCCCCAGCGAGAGCTCCCTGTCTGGGCTGGAGACGGTGCTGAGCCTCCTGAGGGGCTGGGAGTACCGGCCCGTCAGGCCTCGCCGGGGCAGCAAGCTCCCGGTTCTGGTCAAAGCCCGGCTGGAGCAGCAGGGCAACCTGCTGGTCCCGTCAAGATCGCCCTGCGGCCCTCCGTACTGCGAGATGTCCGTCCCGGAGCTGGTGACTCCGTGTCCCCAGCAGGAGCTGCAGGCGGAGCTGGCGGAGATGGAGGAGCAGTGGATGGACGATTACGTTCAGTGCGGACCGTTCCGCTTCCAGCAGGTAGAGACTGGAGACCGGATGACCTCTGACCTTTCTGTAGCTCGTCCTGAGTTTCGTTAAAACAGGACAGGATGTAAACCAACAAAGGCAACGAGAATTAGCCAATCAGAGTCAGGCAGAGCAGGGAAATCTATTGGAGGACAGAACAGTCAGGTGCAGTTGAGTTGCATTATGGGAAATGTAGGATCCAGGATATAAAGGACCAAAAGTCAGGATAGCTCTGTCGCTGCAGCTCAATTTTTTGTGAATTATCTTTGGCTAGTCCCTCAACTTTATGGAAGAGTGATGCAACATTTTTAGAGTGCCTCTTTAAAAATAATCTACTGAAGAATTTTCCAATTACGCTGTGATTAATCCAGATGATCAACTTTTTTTTTTTATCTTAAAACCGAAGCGTTTATTAAGAGACTTGTTTGTTATCATAGAACCCGTTTTCGTTGACATATCTGGAGGTCAGAGGTGAAAAGATCCCTTTCAAACACTGTACTTAAACTCGTATTTTGCATGAACTGCATTATTTTTTTTAACCATTACATTTTTCAAAAGTTAACACAGTAATTTTGACACCGCTAAAATATTTATTTTTTCCAAAGGGAAGGCAAAGTTAGATAAAAAAAAACCCAATACATTAGGCAAAGGTGAAATTTAAAATAAAATGTTCTTTTCAAACATTCTGTTTATTATTTTTGATGACTTAAAATGCAACGCAGGTCTGTGATTCAGAAGCGGCCTCTGAATCACAGACAGCTGATAAACAAATAGATTTCTGTCAAAAAATCTGACTAAAACAAGAAAACGTCTGGGTGTCTGAGGAACAAAGGAGCTGCTTTAAGATTTTATCCTTTTAAATAAATACCAAGGCCGTACAGAACAGAAACTCAGACAGTCTGACAGCTCGTTTTAATAATAATAATGATAAATAATTCTCTGAGCAGAGCGATGTCAGATCTGTCTGTCTCTCTCTGTGTTTTCTGTCTCTCTCGTGTCCTTCGTCTCCGTGCTGATTACCCCTCCGAGAGCGTAAATACTCTTCCTCATCGGTCTCCTAGCAACGCTCCCGTTGCCATGGCTACAGTCTCTGCGGCGCTGCGGCCGGCGGTGCAGTGGGTCGGTGTCTCGTCGGTTCATAACTTCTATTGTCATGTTAATGTTAATGTTGTGGATCAGTGAATCAGCAGACAGACAGACAGTCTGTTATACAGCAATAAACCACTGTATACTACACACACACACACACACACATTGTACACTACACACACTACACAAAAATAATGTATATGGAGAGTCACAGTTTGGGTAAATATTATATTTATTCTGTATTAATGGAGCAGTCTCCTTTATGTTCTGTGTAGGGTGACTATTAATAATTATTTGATTTAATTGTGATTTTCTGATTATTTTATTTTATTATATATTATTTTTATGATTTTTTAAATTTAATTTTATTATTTAATTTAATTTTACAAATCAGTATTTCTGTTTGTAGATTATTTCTTATTTAATTTAATTATGATTTTCTCATAATTTTATTATATATTTTATCATTTATGATTTTTAAAATTGAATTTCATTATTTAATTCAATTTTAACAAGTCATTTCTATTTGTCTATTATTAAGTATTTTATTTAATTATGATTGGCTGATGATTTGATTTTATTATGTATTATTTTTATTTATTTATTATTTTATTTTACAAATCATTATTTCTATTAGTAGATAATTTATTAATTTTTATTTAAATATGATTTGTTCATGGTTTCATTTTATTATTCTATATTTTATTTGATATTATTACTATTTTTTATTTTTTATTTTACAAGTCATTATTTTTTTATTTGTAGCAGCAGTTCTAGTATGACTTCTTTACATTAAATTATTAGTAAATTCTTTGATATGTCCCCGTCACCGTTCCCTCTGAGCTCGTATTGTTCAGGGACTCTCGTCGCTGACAGAACAGGCGGCGTCCCTCAGGGCCGAGTGACATCACAGATCATAAAAACAAAAACAAAGGAAGTCAACAACAGGTTGCCGTGGCAACAGAGGCTTCCCCAGGAAGTCATCCAACAGAGAGCTGACATCAGCTTCCACTTTCACTCCATCAGTCACACGGCAGCTGCACACACACACACACACACACACACACACTGGCTGTTCACCACTGGCTGTAATGCATCTACTGTTTGTTCTTCATTATTAACATGAATATGTTCCTGTTGTCTCCAGAGGCTGGTGGAGGAGCAGCAGGGTCAGCTGGCTCACTATGAGGACGCTGCAGGTCAGTGTGTTGGCGAGCTGCAGAAGGCTCAGGACCAGGTCCGCTCGCTGCAGAACAAGATCAGGGAGAGCGAGACCAGGAACCAGGTACACAACCCTCAGACCCTCCAGACTCTGAACTAGGGCTGGGCGACATGGACCTAAAGTCATATCCTGATATATTTAGGCTGAATATCAATATATATCCTTATATTTTTATCACAAAGTGAGAGCAAATGTTCAGTCAAAGCCAAATCTGACATGTCACAAGTAGTTTTATTGATTTATTTAAGTGAACATAAATACTATATAACAACAGGAGTACCTTTTTTAAAATCATAGCTCCATAAAGTGCACATTAAAATAAAAAAAATATCTTAAATAAATAGATAGATAGATAGATAGATAGATAGATAGATAGACTTTATTTATCCCAAGCTGGGAAATTACAGTGTAGCAGCAGCATTACACACAGAGACAATAACAACACAATTAAATAAAAAGAACAACCTAGGCATACTTCAAGCAATAAAATATAAAAATACAATAAAATACAATAAAAAATAAAGTGTCTAAAGAAGGAGTATGTATTAAGGAGTAGAATAGAATTCCAGTGCAGAATAAATATGAATATACAGTATAAAAATGTTGGTGCTATGAAACAAATAAAAAATACAAATAAAATAAAAATAGCCTATGAAATAAACAGGCCCATATTTTTTAAATAAATATACTTATATGAGAAAAGAATAGCAAATTTTACAAAAGAACTAAATATGACAAACCTGAATAAGGGCAGCATTTAAATATAAAGATGGAAAAAAATTGAACTATGTCGATACATTTTTTTATATCGATATATCGCCCAGCCCTACTCTGACCCTGCTTAAACACCAGCTGTGAGATGTTTTACACTGTGTGTGTGTGTGTGTGTGTGTGTGTGTGTGTGTGTGTGTGTGTGTGTAGAAGCTGCAGGAGCGTCTCGGGGACATGGAGCTGGAGCTTCGGTCGACCCGAGAGGAAGCTCAGCGGCAGGAGAGAAACATCCAGAACATCAGTGACACGGCCAGCTCCAAGGAGGCCGAGGTACACAAAACATTTCTGAGCTAATAAATCAAGTGACAAGTTTTCTCATTTTGTATTGAAATGAATGGACCAAAATGCTTCTGCAGCCATACTTAGCTTCCTCTGCTGGAGTCTCTGGTAGAATGCAGCTTAAGGCACTTCCTGGATAGATATAGATTGTGCAGGCAGAAAAAACAGAAAGAGAAAGGAAGGAATATATATTTAGACAGAGAAAAAGTCAGTGTCTAAAGAAAATACACAAAGAATGCACAGTTTCCTGTATAAATAGTGTTTGTTTCTGTGTGTGTGTGTGTGTGTGTGTGTGTGTGTGTGTGTGTGTGCAGGCTGCAGAGCTGTGTCGGGTGATTGACGAGCAGAATAAGATGCTGTGTTCTCTGAAAGAACTGGCCAACCGCAGCCAGCTGCAGCAGCTGCAGGTTTGTTCTCCTGCTAACTCACACTGAAGCTTCTTCACATCACTTTATTATACACACACATTTATAACACACACACATTTATAGCACAGAGACTGAAATACCTTGGAATAAAGTCTATCAGGACTCTTTAGATACAGGGTCATTCAACTGTTAAAAACCTCTGAACAAACAACCTGCTGGTTTTCTCTTTTCTTTTTATCCCCCAAATTACTCAATTAATCATAACCAGAAACTGTAAAAACAGAATATTTTGAATAATAATAATAATAATTTTAAAATTTCAGATGTTCCTCAAACAAATGATGTGTGACAAATACTTTCATGAGGAAAATTAACCAAATTTGAGCTTAAAATTGTGACTTTTTATCAAAAATAATGCTAAAAATAAAGAGTTTGCAATAACCAGATGTTGTAAAGAAGAATTAAATTCTGCTGCTAAGTGACAATAGAGGTTGTAAAAATGTAAATAGTTCAATATTTATATAGCGTGTATTGACCACATTGTTTCCAGTTAACACTTATTGGCACTAAGAAATATGTTTTTAAAATATATTATAGAAATAATTCACCTTACGTTCCTGGAACAGTTTGTGGTTCAGAGGGTTAAACACCATTTAAGTCACAGTTTTCTCAGTCTCTTTGTCTCACGTGTCCCTGTCTGTGTCCCTGTGTTTCCGTCCTGTCCCCGTGTGTCCTTTAGGCGTCTGGTGCAGACAGTCTCCGTGGTCAGGGCGAGGTCCTGGCGCTGCAGGCGTCTCTGTTCCAGGCTCAGCTGGAGCTGCAGGCGGGGCAGCGGGCGCAGCGGCAGGCGGGACGGACGCAGGACGACCTGAAGCGAGCGCTGCAGAGACTAGAGACAGACCTGCAGGGGGCGCTGCAGCACCGCAGGGACACCGAGAGACACAACCAGGTGAGACACACAGGACGGTACTTCTGTTAGGGACATTTATATATAATAATAATACCTTTCTTTATATAGCACCTCTTGGGTCAGCAGGTCTCAGGGAGGAATATCTGTGTGTCATCTGCATAACAATGGAAAGAAACATTGTGGCGTTCAATGATCTGGCCAGCATATGAATAGAGAATAAAATCGGGCCTAAAATAGAACCTTGCGGTACACCACATGTAATGAGAGCTGACGAAGAGGAATAATTAGCTGTGGTGACCAAGAAGGTTCTTTCTAAAAGACCCACCAATCAATATATAGATGTTAATGTGTGTATGTGTATGTGTGTGTGTGTGTGTGTGTGTGGTGTTCAGGACCTGCAGCTGGCTCTGGAGAAAGCTCGCTCGGCCCTGCAGGAGAGAGAGGAGCAGCTGAGGACGGAGGAGCAGGAGAGACGGAGGAAAGAGGAGGAGAAAGAGGAGACGCTCCGGGAGCTGAGGACCTCCCTGCAGACCAAAGAACAGCTGATCCAGGTCAGACTACTGCTGAACTACTGCTAAACTACTGCTAAACTACTGCTAATCTATTGCTAAACTACTGCTAAACTATTGCTAAACTACTGCTAAACTACTGCTAATCTATTGCTAAACTACTGCTAAACTACTGCTAATCTATTGCTAAACTACTGCTAAACTACTGCTGTCAGCCTTCAGATACATCACAGGAAGTTCTCTGCAGACTGATTTAGTCTCTGCTGATGTTTCACTTCCTCTAATGTGGTTTATGTTCAAAGTTGCTGTTCCTTAAAAAGGCAGATGTCTCACTCTGTCAGTTTCATCCAAGCTCCGACAATTTTTACCACTTTTTCAGGCCACATTTTCCCCTTTTTATGATGTCTACACAAACGAACAAACAACCACTCTGAGTATTTCCTCACTATCGGCTCAGTCTGATGTAGAAACTGTATTTGTGTTGATCAGGACTACTGTGAGCTGGAGGAGGATCCAAAGGAGAAGAGAGACTCTCTGCTGCAGAAACTCCGCCAGAGAATCAAGGAGAGAGACCGAGCTCTGGAGGTAAACAACACTGGATCCATACAGGAAACTAAACACTTGTTTTCAGGCACATTTGCACCAATTCTGACATTTGTTTGCATGATCTTTTACATGCAACTTCCTCAGTGGAGGTTCAAAAACAGTCAGCAGGTCACACTCTGCTCCACATCTTTATCTAATGTTAAACTGTGACCACAGAGTTTATTTATGAAGCAGCAGAGATCCTCAGCCACACACACACACACACACAGACACACACACACACACACACACACCAGTACATCCTGTGAGTTTGTTTTTTCTTGCAGCTGGTGTACAACGTATTTTCAGCTTTTGTGCACAAAATTAAGAACAGAAAATAGATTTATAGAGATTGGATTTTATTTTTTTTATTCATTTAAGTAGTCTAATTTAAGTTACTGTAGCATATATTTACTTTATTTAAACTTTTATTAAAAAGATAGACTCAGTCAAATGTGAATTTTAGGACCAAGTTCTGCTTGAATTTTTGCAGCATGTGGAATCTTTTGTATTCTTAAATTAAGTTGTCTAAAGGGGTAAAAGCTGCATCTTCAGCAGTTTATTGAGGATCAAATCTAACCTGTCATGTCTGGTGATGGTTGGTGTTTTTTCTCAGCGAGCGGTGGACGATAAGTTCCGCAGCGTGGAGGAGAAAGACGAGGCGAGCCGTCGTCTTCAGCTGCTGCTCAGAGAGAAAGAGAGAGACCTGGACAGGCAGCGCTGCGTCCTCGCCAACAACGAGGAGACCATCACCGTAAGAACGCCACAACCACAGAAAAACACAGAAAAACACAGAAAAACACAGAAAACCACAGAAAACCACAGAGAACCACAGAGAACCACAGAGAACCACAGATAAACACAGATAAACACAGAGAACCACACAACCTGTCTCACTCTACTGCCTCCTCACACATCAGTGTTGTACTCGAGATCGACTTGTCTCGGTCTCGGACAAAGCCGACTCTGGATTTTATTCCAGTGTATGTCTTGGTCTCGAACCCTTAAAGTCTTGGTCTTGACTCGGTCTCGAACCCTTAAAGTCTTGGTCTTGTTTCGGTCTCGAACCCTCAAAGTCTTGGTCTTGTTTCGGTCTGGAACCCTTAAAGTCTTGGTCTTGTTTCGGTCTGGAACCCTCAAAGTCTTGGTCTTGACTCGGTCTCGAACCCTCAAAGTCTTGGTCTTGGCTTGGTCTCGAACCCTTAAAGTCTTGGTCTTGACTCGGTCTCGAACCCTTAAAGTCTTGGTCTTGGCTTGGTTTCGAACCCTCAAAGTCTTGGTCTTGACTCGGTCTCGAACCCTTAAAGTCTTGGTCTTGGCTTGGTTTCGAACCCTCAAAGTCTTGGTCTTGACTCGGTCTCAAACCCTCAAAGTCTTGGTCTTGTCTCGGTCTCGAACCCTCAAAGTCTTGGTCTTGATACACTGTGGTCTTGGTCTTGACTTGGTCTCAGTTTAGGTGGTCTTGACTACAACACTGGTACACACACGGATAGATGGATTTATGAAATAGCAAAAAAATAGAAAGAGACAGAAAGGAACAGATTTAAACAGAAAAAATAATGTCAAAATACACGAAGAATGCAAAGTTTCATGTATAAATAGTGTTTGTTTCTGTGTGTGTGTGTGTGTGTGTGTGTGTGTGTGTGTGTGTGTGTGTGTGTGTGTGTGTCAGAGCCTGGAGGTGTTGCTGCGTGGTAAGGCTCTGGAGCTGGATCAGGTGTGTGACGCCTGGAGGAACGTCCAGCGGCAGCAGCAGGACAACGAGGAGCGTCAGAGCGGCGTCCTGACGGAGAGAGACGCCATCATCAGCCAGCTGCAGGCGGCGCTGCACGCCCGCACGCAGGAAGCTCAGGTAACCACAGGAAGCTCAGGTAACCACAGGAAGCTCAGGTAACCACAGGAAGCTCAGGTAACCACAGGAAGCTCAGGTACACACAGGTAGCTCAGGTACACACAGGAAGCTCAGGTACACACAGGAAGCTCAGGTATACACAGGAAGCTCAGGTACACACAGGAAGCTCAGGTAACCACAGGAAGCTCAGGTAACCACAGGAAGCTCAGGTAACCACAGGAACCTCAGGTAACCACAGGAACCTCAGGTAACCACAGGAAGCTCAGGTAACCACAGGAAGCTCAGGTACACACAGGAAGCTCAGGTAACCACAGGAAGCTCAGATACACACAGGAAGCTCAGGTAACCACAGGAAGCTCAGGTAACCACAGGAAGCTCAGGTAACCACAGGAAGTGACCGAGTAAATAATCAAAATCAAATCAAATTTTTGTAGAGAGCGTCAGTGTTTAGGGACCAGTCCAACTTATTATCCAGGTATACACCTAGATACATACCACCTCCATGTCCACCCCACAGGTATTCACTGGCTGAAGAGGGCTTGAACCTGTAGAAATCCGTGATCATCTCCTTAGTCTTTGAGGTGTTCAGTAGGAGATAGTTCTTCTGAAGGCTTTTATCAGATCCCTATATTCAGATTCCTGTCCATTCCTGATACACGCCACAGTAGCAGTGTCGTCGGAGTACTTCTGGATGTGGCAGGACTCAGATTGTATTTGAAGTCCGCTGTGTACAGTGAGAACAGGAGTGGAGCCAGAACAGTGCCTTGTGGAGCCCCTGTACAGTGAGAACAGGAGTGGAGCCAGAACAGTGCCTTGTGGAGCCCCTGTACAGTGAACAGGAGTGGAGCCAGAACAGTGCCTTGTGGAGCCCCTGTGCTGCTTATTAATGTCCCAGAAAGCATCAATATCACCAGCTGCAGGAAAAAGTGTCTCTATAGCTCTATATGATGTCATGTCCTCCTCCTCCTCCTCCTCCTCTGGTCTGCAGGAGCTGCGCTGCTCCCTGCTGGCTCAGATCCACTCAGCTCCCAGCGAGGTTCTGGAGGAGCTGAAGGTCCGCCTCCAGCTCAAGGACCGCCTCTTCCAGGAGGTGCTGGCCGACCGGACGCAGCAGGCCCAGGAGCACCAGGAGCAGGTCCAGGATCTGCTCCAGACCATCAGCAGCAGGGACCAGTACATCCAGGTAGAGCAGAGTGGACCAGCAGCAGCTCATAGACAGTTTAAAGTCTTATACAGTCATGGAAAACATTATTCGTTTTCTTCAGTTTCTAGAGGTACATTTGTTTGGACAAATATAATGATAACGACAAAAATAGCTGATAAGAGTTATTATCAAGGGTGTTTCCATGACTGTAGATG
Source organism: Centropristis striata (assembly GCF_030273125.1). NCBI lineage: Eukaryota > Metazoa > Chordata > Actinopteri > Perciformes > Serranidae > Centropristis > Centropristis striata. The sequence goes on along the minus strand of NC_081525.1, from coordinate 1,374,047 downwards.
CAAAAATAACCGAAAAAGACACAAAATGACCAAAAATAGATGTAAAAATGACCAAAAAAGACGCAAATTGACTAAAAATAGATGTAAAAATATCAGAAAAAGACACAAATTGACCAAAAATAGATGTTAAAATGATAAAAAAACACAAACTGACCAAAGATAGATGTAAAAATGACCAAAAACGACACAAATTGACCAAAAATAGATGTAAAAATGATCAGAAAGACACAAATTGACAAAAAAAAAGATGTAAAAATAACCGAAAAAGACACAAAATGACCAAAATAGATATAAAAATAACCGAAAAAGCACAAATTGACCATAATTTGATGTAAAAATGACCAAAAAAGACACAAAAAGAAATGTAAAAATAACTGAAAAAGACACAAATTGACCAAAAATAGATGTAAAAAAGACACAAAACGACTGTATGTGTAATAATAATGCCCGTGTCTCCCTGCAGGACTCTGCCAGCCGGCTGGGCGAGGTGATGAGCGAGCAGACGGGCCGGCTGCAGGAGCTGCGCAGACAGCTGAGCTCGGGGGTCGGACTGAAGCCGGACTCTGGACCGGACTCCTCCCTGGAGCTGCAGGAGGTGCAGGAGGAGCTGCGTCTGGCTCTGAGGAGGGAGAAGGAGAACCAGGAGCAGAGCAGGAGTCAGAGCTGCAGGCTGGAGGAGCTCAGCAGGACGCTGCACGTCAAGGAGGAGATCCTCAGGGTACGTCACAGGGACCCCTCTCCTTTATAGGATGGTCGTTTATCTTAATGGAGATTATCTTAGAAGAAGCTGGAATCTATTCTAAATACAGTCATGGAAATAATGATTAGACCACCCTTGTTCATTTTAATGTTTGTAATGTTTGGACAAATATAATGATAACAACAAAAATAGTTGAGTTTAATTTAAGAGCTGATATCTAGACATTTAACATGGTTTTATTTATGATTTATGTTATTATCAAGGATGTTTCCATGACTGTAGATGTAAAAATGATCAAAAAAGACACAAAATGACCAAGAAAGGACACAGAATTATTGAAATGGAAACAAATTGACAAAAAATAGATGTAAAATGAATAAGAAAGACACAAAATGACCAAAAAAGAAAAATAATTATCGAAATAGACACAAATTGACCAAAAATGTATGTAGAAATGATAAAAAAAGACACAAAATGACAAAAATAAATGAAAAAAAATTACGAAAAAAGACACAAAATTATCGAAATAGAAACAAATTGTCCAAAAGTAGAAGTAAAAATAACAGAAAAAGACACAAATTGACCAAAAATAGATGTAAACATTACTAAAAAAGACACAAAATTATCGAAATAGACACAAAATGAACAAAAATAGATGTTAAAATGACCAAAAAAGACACAAATTGACCAAAAATAGATGTAAAAATAATCGAAAAAGACACAAAATGACCAAAAATACAACCAAAACCATGTTAAATGTCTAGATATCAGCTCTTAAGCTCTTATCAGATATTTTTGTTGTTATCATTATATTTGTCCAAACAAATGAACCTTTAGTTGAACCAGACATTAAAATGAACAAGAAAACAAGGTGGTCTAATATTTTTTTCCATGACTGTACCTTCAGCAACATTTTAACCACATTATGTGAGTCAGAATCAACAGACAGATGATGCAGCTGCAGCTTTCTGTCTTATTAAACCATATTCTGTCTTATTAAACCATATTCTGTGTTATATAAGAGTTGCTCTCTAATGCGTGTTGTGCAGGACCTGCAGAGGCAGCTGGTGCAGCCGTCTGGTCTCTCTCTGGTGGAGCGTCTGACCCAGGAGGTCCAGGACCTGAGGGAGAGCCTGGTGCAGAGGGACGGCCCCCCGGCCAGGGGCCCCGTCCCCGGGAGGGACCGGGCCCCCGGCAGGCAGCCTGAGTTTGGAGGTGGGCACCAGAGGAGCATGGGACAGTATCTGTAACGGAGCTGCTGGGTGAAATACTAACAGGGTGATGGACCAATAACTAACTTTATCTACAGGATTCATCATTAATCTGATCGCTTCTACACACGTCTGTTACACTAACGGTTCAGTTAACGGTACAAGTTTAACCCTCTATGGTTCGGTGTTGACTCCATTTTTGGTCCAGTCAAATTTCTACAATGCATCTTTTTTGAGCGATGTGATACTTTAAAAAAGAGGGAAGAGTATAGGGAACCAATAGCAACGCTTTAATTTGTCACATGACTTCCAGGAGGCCATATTGAAACACTATTTTACAGACTTTTCCAAAAACAGCTTTGCCATTTTGCACCACAAAAAATCACTCCAAACGTCATTTCCAGGCCCTTTACCATCTGGAAAAAATTGGTTATTTTAACATCTATTTTTGTCAATTTGTTTGTTTTTTTTGTTATTTTTACATCTATTTTTGGTCAATTTGTTCCTATTTCGATAATTTTGTGTGATTTAAAAAAAAACATTTTTGAATCTATTTTTTGTCATTTTGTGTCTTTTTTGACCATTTTTCCATGTATTTTTGGTCAATTTGTTTCTATTTCGATAATTTTGTGTAATTTTTTAAATAATTTTTGCATCAATTTTTTTGTCATTTTGTGACTTTTTTGGTCATTTTTGCATCTATTTTTTGTCATTTTTACATCTACAGTCATAGAAACATCCTTCATAATAACCAAAATTTTCCATCTGGAAAAAAAAAAACTGGTTTAAAAAAGTTTATAATGTTTTTAAATTTAAAATGGTATGTATTGTACCTTGTTGAAGTCTTTAGACATTTATTAAATAAATTATTCCCCAAAAAACGTCCAAAAAAAAGAATTATAAAATTTCTCCAGATTATGTTTATTTATTCTATTTTGAGACACAAGAAAAAAACACTCCAAACATTTTTTTTCTCCTAACTGGCATCATAATGTGAACCATAGAGGGTTAAACTCTTTAACAAGCAGCTTGAATTTGTTATTGACATCGAGTCAAATCATGACAAACTTTAGGTCCTAATATCACTGCCAACGTTCCTTATTTTGTAACAAGAGTGCTCAGAAAACTACAGACGCTCTGAGAGAGAATTTGATCCATTTTATGATCTAAATCATTGTCTGATTCTGACTGATGAGAACTTAAACGGTCAAGATAAAACCCTTTTTTCTGCAAAAACAGTTGAACAAAGTTGTTGTAATTGTTGTTTTAGCCACAAAATCAAATGTTCAGAGGACATGGAGGAATTAAAACTCACCTGGAAGAAAACAAGAACACTTTTAATCATAAGAACATACAGTCATGGGAAAAAAATACTAGACCACCCTTGTTTTATTTAATTTCTTGTTCATTTTAATGTCAACAGGTTCAACTAAAGGTTCATTTGTTTGGACAAATATAATGATAACAACAAAAATAGCTGATAAGAGTTTAATTTAAGAGCTGATATCTAGACATTTAACATGGTTTTATTTATGTTTCCATGACTGTAGATGTGAAAATGACAAAAAAAAGACACAAAATGACAAAAAATAGATGCAAAAATGACCAAAAAACGACACAAAATTATCGAAATAGAAACAAATTGACCAAAATAACCAAAATCATTGTCAAGAAAACCATGGGAAATGTCTAGATATCAATAAGTTAAATAAAACAAGGGTGGTCTAATATCTTTTATAATATAATGTTAATTATAATATTTTTTCCATGACTGTAGAGGAGGGGAGCATTTCTCCCTCTTGTGGCCAAAATGAGTAGTACAACAAAAAACACAAAATGATAATTATCAAAACCTTTTGTCAGCTGTTTTCACAGATTAATAAATAAAGTAAAGTAGAAGAGTAATACTGCCAAAATAAAATGATGCTGACATTGTTTCTTCTGATATCGGCCTGTTTTCACACATTAAAGTCTCTCAGCGTTTCTGTAGAATAAATAATCTTAAAATCATGAGAAGAATATTTGTCTCCTCGTGCTTCAGTCTGCCTGGTTTTGTCTTTTTTTCAAGCTTTTGCACAAACACAGAGCTGCTGATAAAGTGTCGGTACAGAAAAAAACTGCAAAATACAACAGCAACTAATTAAAAAGATATATATAGCCTACATTTATAAATAATAATCCATTCATTACTAATCAGACCAGTTAAACTGAACTGCACCATCTGGGACTTAAAGTCTAAAAAATAGCTTAAATTATTTTTCTTTTAATAATTAATAATATAAGATGTTTTTCTAATAATTGTGTGATTTTTGCAGCGTTAACTGCCTGGTTTTGTCTCCTGACTGATGCATGTTTAGAAATGTTTAATTTAATTGTTTTGTAAATGTTTCAGTGCAGAAAAATGTTAAAAACTGCTTCATCATGAACACATTTTCTATTTTGTATCATAAATCATCATCGACTCTGTTTAATGGGGATTTAAATGTGAACCAGTTATTATATATTCTGCACATTCTGCCTTCATGTGATTCTGATTCTGTAAAGTTATATATAAATATTTCAGCTGTTTTATGGAGAAAATGTTTAGATTTTTTTTATTGCTTTTTGTGATTTTATGAGACTTTGTGCGATTCAGCAGCCGTCACTTCAACCTTCAACCTTCAGCCTCCTCTGTGTTCAATATTTATGAATATTATCATGAAACAAAGTGTCACACTGGAGCTCAGTAAGTATGAAAAGTATCATGAAAGTTTTGGAAACATTCGTTGAATTGCAGATATTTTATTTATACATTTTCATCCATAACATGTTCAATAAACCTGCCAGATATGACGTCATGCATCTGTGATTTTAGGAGGTTTTTCATGTTTTTTACAGCTGAAATAACAGTTTGTATGTTTGCACAATGTCCCCAGTTGTTTCATAAATCCCTCCACTCAGACACAACAACACACACATCAACATAAACATCAACATAAACACCAACAAACAAAGTGACTAAAGCACAAAGTCTAATTCCAGAGATCATCTCCTCTTCTGAAGCCCCAAAAACTCCACAATTATGATGTTTTATCAAACTTCACACCTGTTTTAATGTCAAAGATCCACCATAAAGCTCCATTAATATCAGGTTGTTCCTGATTTCCACTTTAAAAAGTTATTTTTTAAAATATTAAAAAGAAAAAAAACATATTTTTGACTCATTTCCCTTCACTTCTAACCTCGTCACTTATTCAAAAATCCATTTCCTTAGTCGGAAAATAAAGTCTTGAGTTTTTATTCCTTTTGCCTCACCAGGTGCAAACAGCAACAATATGCACAGACTAAATAAATTAATAAACAAATAAAATACAGTAAATGAAGCAAAAATGCTCCATATACAAGCGTCAAACAAAACCAAAGAAAACAAAACGAGTTCTTCAATAAATCGACTTTTCACAATATTCAACAAGCTTCTTAATTTAGTGTAACCAACCTACACATTTATATTATATTATACATATTATACAATTATACAATTATATTTGCCCTACATGATGATCTCAAATGGTCTCATTTCCCCCCACTATAGAAAAAATCCCCATATTAGGAAAAAAAGCAATTATTTTGGTCTATTTTGATCCAGTTGAAGTCTTTTCAAGTTCTCTAAAATTAAATCCTGGGCAGGTGATTGTTTGTTTTTTGTAGTCAGGATATTTATTTTAATGTGCTTTTAATACTCATTTCAGCTTAAACACAAACTGTATATTATGTGTTTGCAAGTCATGTAACATTATAATAACACACTGGAAAAATAATCACATGCCAAAACTATTTTAACCTGTTTCTATAATCTTAAAAAAAGGATCCTCTGAAAAAAAAAAAAAAAAAAATCATCTGTTCTTAAGACAGAAAGACAGAAAAGAAAACAGTTTAGGTCAGAATTAGAAAATTAAGCACCAGGATGTATTTTCCTCTCTTGCCTCTCACGGCTTCTGCACATATAGAATAAATAAATACAATAAACAAAATCCCTCAAACTCACAGAAACAACAGTCACCAACAAGTCTTTCTGCAGCTCTGATATTTATTCTGATATGAGACCAAATGAAAGTAGTAATGAAACATTACTGCAGAGTTCCAGACAGTAAATATGACTGATTAATTATGCTAATAAATGTGAGAAGCATTCTTTTTATCACCAGTAGATTCCAGAGAAGTCAAAGTCCTGATTAAATCACTATAAATGCATTTAAACTCCCCCAGACTCAGATCACAGATCCACATGTTAAACTTTATGAATCGTTTTCTGTTATATGTTTCTGAGGCTTCCTGCAGAATATTTAGTGCAGCTGATGCAGAACGATGCTCACATGAGAGAACCATGAGTTCTTCATGTTCTCCTACAGTTTAACTGTTTGATCTGTAACCAATGACATGATGATGATGATGTCAGAGAGGAATGTGGATCAGCTGATTCCTCTCTGAGACTCTGCAGGATGAAGGTTGAAGGTTTCTGGCTGCTGGTTGCTCAGAGAGAACAGATCCATGAGAGGAATGTGTGGAAGTTCTCATGATGTTCTCCTTGTTGTATCAGATCTGAGCTCAGAGGAGGAAGACGAGGCTGATGAAGATCTGAACAGTGAGGAGATGGAGAGCGTCGACGAGGAAGAGTTCAAGCTGAGACTGCAGCCAGACCACCACAGACAGGTAACAGCATTTATATTTATATTTATATTTATATATGGTTTAAGAAACAAAAACAACAATGATTTATGTCTCATAAAGTATAGCTTCTGTTTTTTTTATTAAGTTTAATTCAAACAAATACAAAAATCAGGACAAAGACTTTAAAAAAAGATTATTTGTCTGTTTTTCATCGAATAAATGAGAAAGATTGAGATAAAATCAAAGTTTATTTGTGTAGAGATTTTTAGAGCTGCTGCATTATGGTAAAAAAAAAATCACAATCACAATTATTTAACATTATTTTTCATTGATTTTGAAAACATCATGCATTTGTTTAACTTAAACAATTTCTCTTTACTTAATAATACAATTTAAAAAAAAATAATAATAAGATAATAAAAAGATTAATAATATATATGAAAATAGAATGTATGCATATATACACAACTTAATAAATGGTATATACATTACACAGAAAAAGAAAAAAATAAATAATAAATACTGACAACTATTTAAATTATTTTCAATATATAGAAAATAAAAAAGACAAAAATGAATATGTTGTTATGCACTGCCACAACCAACCAATAAACATTTTAGTAAACTAGATTTAATATATTTCAGTCAGTAATTAGGGAAAACAGGAAAAAGCTCACTGCACCAAAACTGAACAGCTCACTGAATAAAATATATAAAATTAAATTAAATGAAGCAGATTTATGAGTTTTATGAGGCTTGAAGCTGCTGTGAACTTTAATATTTATCTCAGATCTCTGCTGCGTTAACACACATAAAAAGATAAATTTACCTCCATAACCTGCAGTAAGTTTCTCCTCAGGGTCTCATAACTAATATACATACATATAATATTATATATAATTAGTGGTGGAATGTAACAAAGTACATTTACTCAAGTACTGTACTTAAGTACAATTTTGAGGTACTTGTACTTTACTTGAGTATTCCAATTTAATGTAACTTTATACTTCTACTCCACTACATTTTGAGGCAAATATTGTACTTTTTACTCCACGACATTTAGCTGACAGCTTTAGTTATTTTTAACATAAAAACATGATGAATTTAAAGTGATTAGACATTTGTTTTTATTAAACCTCATAACAGTATATAAGGCAGTAAAAATGAACCCTATCTTTACAAAACTAAAATGCTGCTTACATAAATGCATCAATAAAAATAATCTTATAACATATTTGGAATATATAAAACAATCTCAGTTGGTCCGTTCTGCAAAACGAGTACTTTTACTTTTGATACTTAAAGTACATTTTGATGCTGATACTTTTGTACTTTTACTTCAGTAAGTTACGAAAGCAGGACTTTTACTGTAGTGGAGTCATTTTTACAGTGTGGTATCAGTACTTTTACTTAAGTAAAGGATCTGAATACTTTTATTCCAGGCGTCTGGAGCTGCGTCTCCGTCTCAGGAGCTGCTGATGTTCGAGGGTCCAGGTCTGATGGAGGTGAAGGAGCTGGTGGAGCAGAAGAGAGCGGTGGAGAGGGAGCTGGGGGAGCTGAAGGCTCAGCTGGAGAAGGCCGGCTTCTCCTCACTGTCTCAGATGAGGTAGGAGGAGGAGGAGGAGGAGCAGGAGGAGGAGGAGGAGGAGGAGGAGGAGGAGGAGGAAGAGGAGGAGGAGGAGGAGGAGGAGGAGGAAGAGGAGGAGGAGGAAGAGGAGGAGGAGGAGGAGGAGGAGGGGGAGGGGGAGGAGGAGTCTGGGGATTCATCCGCCGCTGAAAATAGTCCCAACAATGCTCTGTTTCCTCCTGTTTGTTTGATATAAACTTCATTTTACAAGCTGTTTGTAGGGAATCAATGAGCCTCTTTTAACCCTCGAGGCCTCTTTAAAATGAACATACACTTTGACAAATGTCATAAAAATGTGATATATGAATATATTTTTTGTCACTTTCACCACATCAAACCGTTTAGCAGCTTCTGACCTAACCATAGATACAAAAATGACAAATACACATCAAGGTTGTAATAGTTTTGATAGTTTGATAGTTTTAATCATTTTTTATTTTTTGGAGAATG